>NW_022992284.1:1991861-2089862 GCF_902827175.1 Gymnodraco acuticeps
TCTCTGCTTTTCTGTCTCATTCATATGCTGAAAATGTTCAGTGACTCATATAGCATACACGGAGCAGTAAAGTACTTATCAAACAATCCACCCGCAGTGTGCAGGAATCAATGCTTTCTCTTGCTTCCTTTTCAAACTGATTTTCCCTGTTTCAAAACAACATCCTTTCTTTTCAGTTTATCCCCCCTTCTAAAAATGTTTTTATATTCAGTATCCACTTTCTTTATGTCAGCATTTCTCTCAGTCCGCATTGTCCTTCCTCTCCATTCTGCGTGTATCTCACATTTGACCTTAAATCATTTCAATGGAAGTTTTGATTTCTACAGTGTGTGTGTGTATGTGTGTGTTTTGTAGGCATGACTAAGGTGGAGGAGAAGCTGAAGGCGGGCCGTGTGAAAAAATCAGAGGGGAGTGGGTTCAGTGAGGAGCCCCAGAGAAGACCTTCTTCAAGTCAGTCGTCCAAGAAAGATCCAGCTACAACCAGCTCTGGTGAGCTTTTTGGGTTTATGGAAATCGTCTCAAAAGCGATTATTTCTATATTATCACATGCTAAAACAAGCATATAATCTAACATAGGGAATGAGTACACAAATGGAAATGTAATACCCACGAGACAAAGTACCAGCTATATGTGATCAGCTATCTGACAGAGACTTCCTGTTTCCTCCTGTTGCTAAGGTGCTGACACCCAATGGCAGCGAGCTATCCACGATCGAGGTGAAGTGGTGTGTCCCACCTGCTCCATCGTCACCAGGAAAACAGTCCACGGCCTCAAGAAACACATGGAGATCTGTCAGAAGGTCAGTGGGTCACAAAGCTGTCAATCAGCCTGGGAGCTGTGATAACTTCTGATAGACCTCGCTGTGAATCTGAAAAAAACGATATCCTATCAGACAAGTTAATACAATTCCAAGACGCACACACAGTACAAGCATACCTCCACTGCATTTACTCTTAGAGGAGCGTGTCTACTGAAAATGTCAACCAGACATGAATGCCTTAAATATCAAACCGTCATAATCTTACATTTGTACAGTTCCTGTGTAAATCAGGATCCAGTAACATGTGACACTATGCAATACACATGATGTGTTAATCTATGGCAGCCAATTTGCATAAAGCCTCAGTGAAATCAATGTCTTATATAGATTAAAAACAGTTTAGATATTTTCCTTAAGCGCGTTTGTAAGTATGAAATAAAGCTCTCTCAACCCAAAACTGTCATTTCCACATTGGATTATAACTTTGAGTGCGCCGTTATAAGATACCCCTCCCTGAGTCTAGGGAGCCTTTACAGTAATGATATTGATTTGAAAGCTGTTGAAATAACATCGGGCAGTATCACAGTACAGTAATCTCAACCATGTTTCCCATGT
Organism: Gymnodraco acuticeps; assembly: GCF_902827175.1. Lineage (NCBI taxonomy): Eukaryota > Metazoa > Chordata > Actinopteri > Perciformes > Bathydraconidae > Gymnodraco > Gymnodraco acuticeps. Next base: position 1,993,238 of record NW_022992284.1, read on the forward strand.
AATATCCTTTACTCATCTGCTCTCCTATGAAAGCTAATATCACTTGAAATGGGTCGAGGGAGAAGAAACGGTGCACTTCTGCGGTTTGTTTGTTTGCACTGAATGGTGGTCTATAGCAATTATAAACGAGAATGTTGGAAATAAGGATTAAGTTCATCCAAGTGCATTATATTGAGTTTTACTGAAGACAAACCAACCTCTCGGGGCCCTCAGAGAGACGTGTTCATACAGCCACTTTAATGGCTCCTTGGCCCACTGGCCCGTGTGACACCATTAAAGTGACAGTGTGTCGTAAAGCAGTGACAGAATCACCACATTACAGCTGGGTCACTCACCATAAAAACCACTCTGTCTCCAAATCAATACTGAGGCCAGGAGAGTCATCTACGACAAGGAACACTTGGTGTAAAATTGGCTTTTTTAGTCCCAAAAGTTGCATTTGTCTTGACCAAAAATGTCATGCCTCTATTAAGTTACAGATATAATGTTTTGCTCTACTGATAGATCTAATATAGAGCATAGCCTGTAATAGTGGGTAACTTGTTATTTGATCCTGTGTACTTGTTATTTGGCCTTTACCCCCCGCAGCTCCAGGATGCTCTGAAGTGCCAGCAGTGCCACAAACAGTTCAGGTCCAAGGCCGGCCTCAACTACCACACCATGGCTGAACACAGCACCAAGGTACGGAGCGCTCAGAGAGCTAATGTTTCACCGCTGTCACACTGACCCACTAAACGAGTTGTTAGTTATTAGACACTACAGCAAAGCACTACACACATTCAGGAGGCGACACACTTACACTTGTGACTCTCGTATGGAAATCCACCGTACGCTACAGCAAGTGTCAGTTTTCACCGTGTCTAGTGATTGGTGTCTTGCCTTTTGATTCACACATACGAATGAAACCACATTAAATGAGTTATATTACATTTATCTGGTGCGTATTCATTGTGGGTTCTAAGCCCGTCTCTAAAAATCTCATCTTGAGGTTTGTAAACGATCAAACATTTGAACTGTTCATGTTGATGGCCCTTGAAGTGCTCACGTTTCTGTCTGCAGCTGTCTTAACTCCGACAGCAAAGAGCTTCATTAAGATATTATCATGACGCTCCTGCATTAGAGCAATGGCGCTGCTATGAAGTTTGCTAAATTATTCAACACTGCCTTGTTCGGAAAATTCCATGGAAGATTAATGAACGTACGTGCACCAAACCTTCTACCACATGTGTTTTTGTGTGGTAACGCTTTCCAATAGTTTATGATAATAGGGCATATGCATGTATGTGTAAGGGGCTTTGTCTGTGTATGTTTATCATTTGAATAGTGAAGATAGATGACTGTACCATGTTCGACATCATCATTTGTCTTCAGTCTGGACCTTTGGTGGCTGTTTACCTTCTTGGCGGCATTCCAACTGAGAAAAAGCTAATCTCTCAGTGTGTAAAAACTAAGGTACTCTTCCTCAGCAGACTTCCCAGCAACATTTCTCATATTAGGTTATTACAAACGTTTGTGACAAGCTGTGCCGTCTGTGATTGTGCTCCAGACTCAAGTAGCTGCTGATTAGAGAAGGCTTTCATCATTAGCAGGTTTCACTTGTGTCATTCTCTTCTTTTTTCTCTCTTCTATCAACAAGAACTTTTTAAACGGCAGTTCATTCAAAAGCAAAAACCTAGAAGAATCAGACGCATCTTAAAACATATCCCTCTTAGAATCTAGGTGGAATTGTTTACTTTGTTTTCCAGTAGGATGTATGCTGTCCTACTGTGACGTATGAGCAATGTGTTTGGGCTCATGTTTGCGAGCAAGTTAGGCATTGTATTTATAAAGTATATTATTAAAAGCATTGAAATGTATGAAGAAGACAGTTATTTTGAGTTTTTTTATTGGTGTAGAGCAGGGGTGGGGAACCTTTTTCGTCTCAAGGGCCATTTCAATTTTTCCAACATCCTCCGAGGGCCGTACAAATGATTGACCTCTGCTTAAAAATACTAAAATCACAGCCCATTCATTCGGCCTTTCTTTCATGCTGTGCAAAGAAAACGCAACCTCTTAATCCAGATATCTTACCATGACTCATGCATGCACGTGCACGGTTGTGGCATGACCACCCAAACAGAAATATATGGACACAAGATGTGTGCAAATGTATTTAGTTTCCTATGTGGACATGATTTAAGTGGGGACCTAACCTAGGGGGGTGTTCTCCCCCAGGAAGATTTTTTTTGAAATGTTGAAGTTAAAAGCATCAATCTGGTGCACTTTGAGAGCAACATTAAGAGGGAAACATCTCTCAACACCCAGATGAAACAGAACTGTAAGCAGATTTTCTTTTTCTTTATGGATATTTTACAAATCACTCCCCTTTCAAACTGTATTCTTGTTTATCAATAACAACTTTTTTTACTGTCATATAGTATTTTTTGCCTGTTTACTTTATTCTCTTATTTTTTTATAAGTATAATGATCAAGATGAGCCTTTAACTCACTGGTTGTAGAACAAGCTTCTTATATTCGTTAGCATAGCTAGCTAACCAGATGCTAATAACAACACAGTTATTGACTTTATGATTAGTATGACAGATGAACGGACCACTGGGCTTTCAACTAAAGACACAGACACGCAAAAACTGCGGCATGTGAACGGCTCCTTATGGGTACTGCAATTTGTGGAAGTGGCAGAGCCGCCGGAGCGGCGTTCTGGTGCTCTCCGTCAGAACTGCACCCCTGTCAGACGAGACATATACCACGTGATGACACGTTAGGCTCGTGATGTGTTCAAGGACCCTGACCTTGGCCAGGAAAAACAGGCACTCACTTTTTTAATTTTTTTGCGGTCTAGATTTCTTTAATTTGTTTCTTTTTTGCGTATGTTTATAAATTACCTTGAGGGCCGTAGCGAAAGGTCTCGCGGGCCGAATACGGCCCGGGGGCCGGAGGTTCCCCACCCCTGGTGTAGAGACATTTATTTGTGTGGCCACAGTACACAACAAGTGATATGCTTGGTGAGATATGCTTTTGAGAACCTACAATGTGTGTTATTCCTGTAAATACACTAAGATATTGTATTCTCCAGTGTTCCAATCAGTTGCTACAGCATCATTATATCGGTAAATCAACGTGTTTATGTACTGGGAACTGTAAACAAATACCTTACTGAATTATTTGTGCTTGTTTTCATTGACTAAGTCTCTCTCTTTGTATCGTTTCTTTGAAAAGCAGGTTTACTTCAACCTTGTTTAAGCTTTGCTATGATTTCACTTGGCGTTTGCACTCTCCCTGGCTCCAATGTGTTGTCAGTGTAGTCACGTGGCACAGCCCAAGTGCAGTGTGGGAAAAATACAGAGAGCACAGGGGTCACCTTTTGAGTTTGACCTTGCAGTTTCTGCCCTGATCCCCTTTGCTCTTTTGCTGTCTCTGATGGAGGCATTAAGAATACATGCTGATGCAGTTTGATGTGCCCTCCTCCTGCCAGTGTAAATCAATGGCTGAGCTGGTGTCTGTTCTCTTACCTCCAGGCATGAGCTGTATTTATTTGAAGTGTTGAAGTACTCTTATCTCCAATATCTCCTCTCCTTCTTACCCTTCCAGAAAGGTTGTGTCTCAGTCATGTCAGTGCTTTCTTTGTGTGTCGACATGTAAGAAAACACATGAAGTCCTCTCCACTGGGACTCCTCACTAAGGCCAGACTCTCCACAGTCCTCTGCACTTTCTGCTTTCTTCTCCCTGGCAGCTCTGCCATCTGTTGTTCTGGTCTTGGCTGGGGTTTGGCACCAGCCGACACTCGGGTGAAAACACGAGTTTGACAGTTGTCATAAACATGCCTTGAGTAACAGCCTCACCATTTAGTGATCCTGGCACAGTGAGAACAACCCGAGATGGAAAACACATTCTCCTCACAATTTTGTTCAAAGTCAGGAGGGATGGGGAAGTGTTGTGGTGCGACACGCTTATGCGTCGTTGTGTTTGTTCCCCCGCAGCCCTCGGGGAGCGAAGGCCAGACGGGCGACGAGCTTGAGGAGAGAGAAAGGCTGCGCCGAGTGCTCAAACAGATGGGACGAATCAAGTGTTCTAGTGAGGTATGCGCTACGTCTTTCTTCCTGTGTCCCTTTCTCTTTTCCTTTCTCCCGTTCGTTTCTACTCTTGCTTTCTTGTGTCCTACATTTCCATTTGTCCAACTTTCCTATCTTTCATGTCACATCTTCCTCTCTCCTCGTCTGCCAGTTTCGATGTTCTTTCTCCCTTTTCCTCAGGCTCTTCTTTGTGTGTCTGCCTCCTCTTACCTCTCTCTCTCCCTTTTCCTTTATGCCTTGTTCTTGACATGTTGCCCAAAACCACATCAACACTCTGCTTCCCATTACTCACACTACAGTGCAAAAAGCAGTGAGAAAGAGCTGCAAAAAATAGACTCTCTACTGTGACATGTTCTCACACACAGAAAAATGAGCAGTTTCCTCCTGTTTGTCGTTCAATAGTAAAGACATAATATTGACTTATTGCAGTAATATTGTTACATTTCAGTAAAAGTACACGTTATTATGCTTAAGCAGTTTCTCAATTACTATAATGTGTGTTTTCATTCTGTCCTCATTTCTGTTACTGGCCTCACACAAACACTATTTGTGCAAACTCACACACATTTATACAGGGCTGCTCAGCCCACTTTTCCAGCCTGATGGGCTACCAGTATCACCAGAAACGTTGTGGAAGCGAGTTCTCTGACGATCAGAAGCCTGTGTTTCTGTGCCAGCACTGTGGAAAAACCTACCGCTCCAAGGCTGGCAGAGACTACCATGTGCGCACCGATCACTCCTCGGCCATCACCACCACCAACAATAACGGCAAGGACTTTATCACTGACACCAACAACAACACCGGGAAAGATAAGGTAAGATCATCATGGAAGCCTTTTCCCCAATGTTTACAAGCATTTTTACTAGTTTTACTGTCATAGCTAGCAACAGTTTCCCCATTTCCCACTCAAAGAGGTGTCCTACTGCTTCCCCAGGTTGTCTCTGAGGAGTCTCCATCATTAGGCCACAAGGAGCCAAGTCCACTTGAGAAAGCACCATCGGGCCACTCTAAGGAGAAGGAAAGAGAAGCCAGGGAAAAGGAGAAGGCGAGGGAGCAAGTCAAAGAAAAGGTAGCACAGACTGCGAGCCAGGGGGATGACTTCGACCGGACGCCCAGCGGCAGAGTGAGGCGCCGCTCTGCTCAGGTGGCCGTGTTCCACCTGCAGGAGATAGCAGAGGACGAGCTGGCCAAAGACTGGGGCACCAAGCGCCGCATCAAGGACGACCTGGTGCCTGACAGCAAGAGGGTGAGGACACACTAGCACACATAAACATATGCTCTCACACTTAACACGCCTGCAAATGTACAGATATGGTGCAGCAATGTGAAGTGCTAGAAGACACAACTATCATCCCACACTCACACACAGCAACACAAACAGGGTTAGACACACATCAAACCCAACACTGTCATTCAAATGTTCCTTAGAAACACCAGATTTAAGTGGTAAAATAAAGCACAAAAAGTTGTCACTGCGTATCTGTTTTTAAATACGTACTTCAACATTTTTAACATGCATACTGATACAGATGTTCTCTTTTATGTGTAGTTAAATTACACCCGTCCTGGCCTCCCAAACTTCAGCCACGAGCTATTAGAGACGTGGAAGAACCAAGTCAAGGAGAAGGGCTTCATCTGCTGTCCCAATGAGGTAAGAACAAGTACTGCTTCAGAGTAATCTGTCATTTTGTATAGACAGATACTAACTGTATTAGAAACAAACAAAACGCTGTGTTTATTTCTGTTTTGTCTCAGAACTGTGAAGCTGTCTATTCCAGTGTATCGGGACTAAAAGCTCACCTTGCCAACTGCAGCCAGGTATAAACTCACCTGGAGCAAAGCCACAAACCTGATTTCATTTACCTCTGTAGTTATTCTAGTAGATATTAGAATACACACACACAGAGTTTCCACTGAATTTTACTTTTCATGTTGTAAACATACGTTTTTTAAAAATATTTAAAAGGAGGTTACGGACGTTGCTTTTTTTTATTGCTCTATTGTTTTTGGATTGCAGGGAGGTGGAGAACTGGGAAAGTACACCTGTCTGATCTGTCAGAAGGAGTTTAGCTCAGAGAGTGGTGTGAAGTACCATATCAGCAAGACACACTCACAGGTGGGTCCTTCTCAGTGTATACTTCACAGACTTATATATTATTTAGTATTACTTAAAGTACTCTCTTATAGGCAGAACTTTCATGTCTGTTAACGTACAGGGAAAACAGTCACGGAGGTTGGTATTTATATCTTGTGAAGAAGGTGTTACTGTATGCATATCATGTGAAAACAGGTTCTAAACTTGTATGGACAAGTTTATATAGCGATATTAAGAAAACGTCAATAAAACCCAAAACTGACCAAGTATTTTCTGACAGATAAATATATTTTGTTGATACAAAATAGCAACAGACGCTCATATTACTGCATAGAGACATGTTTTGCGGCACCACTCACTACAGTATAAATGTTACACAGTTATACACATGCTTCTGACAGTGTGTTTATGGCTTTAGAACTGGTTTCGTGCAGCAGTCAGTCAGGTGGTCTCTACTACCAAGAGTAAAGCGCCAGAGGACAATGGGATCAAGGCTGAGGTGAGGAACGGTGCCACGGCTGGTAAGAAGAGGGGCCGCAAGCCCAAAGAGCGCCCCCCTGTGGTTGCACTTCTCCAAACAAAAACTGAAGCTCCTACTATTTCTCAAAACTCAACCCCTGCTGTGACCCCTTCACAGTCCCCCTCCCCGCTCCCCGACCCATCGGACAGTGCTGCCCCAGGCCAAAACAGACAGCCCCTCCCCTCCAGCGCCAGACGAAGCAAACCGTAAAGGCTGTTATTGTCAGAGTAGCTCTGCTTTTGTCCCCCCAGGAGCCAGAGAGGAGTCTCGCTGTAAATGTTGTGCCAGGAAGCTAAGAGACCTTTCTAACTCCACAAGGACTTGGCACTGAGAAGAAAGTAAAATCAACCCTTAAGAAGTAAAACATTTAGTACAGACTTTTTGAAATCCCAGCGTAAATGTGTCTGCTGTTATAAACAATGCTCATGTAACAGTGGGGTTTTAATTCTCCATTCCACTTTTGTCTCCTTTTGAATACACATATTTCTGTTTCTGTACTCACAGCAGGTGTCAGTAGTATTTCAAGATAAAATCCTGACTACTACATGGTTAGCATTTTCTAAACAGAGGTAGTATTCCAAACAGAGGCAGAGTAATTCTCTCTACAATATCAATGTTGTGTTTGAGAGGTTTTAAAAAGGATATTCTATTAGCATGGTGAAGTCATTTAATGATAGCTAGTGTTTTCACATTTTTTCCACAGATATACTGTACTGTGTACATAAACAATATCTATATCTATATATCTATATACTCAAAGCAATGATGCCATCTGTCATTCTAAAGCCTGACACGTCCAAGTAGATCATGAGCAGTCAGAATCTATTGCAGTGTGTGCTGTAGTGCAATGTTGCTTTTACATTTGTTTTTTCCTTTCTTGTTTCTTCGTTTTTTTACTTTTTATTATTCAAGTAAGCAAATGTCTCATAAGCTAAAATATTGGTCAGTTGTTTATCATTTCACTTCAGTGATATTTACTTTTTGTTTTATCTGATTTTAGAACATTATGGTGAAAGGTATCTGCTTAGAGGACCATAATTAGGTGATCATTTCTATACTTCTTTTACACTGAAATTAATTAGCAGAATAACCCAAAAAAGTGATTGTTTGAAATTTTCCATTAGAAACGTATATGTTAATAATTAATATGGCATTGTTTAATCGATTTTAAACAAAAAAAAACTTGAAGCATATGTCTAAAATAGGACTGGCAAAGCTTAATGATGGACAGAGGGAGGAACTTTGTGTGAAGCTTGTTGCACCATTGCAGCACAATCAAATGATGTGACACCATTTTAAAGGAGGCCATGTTTTGGCTACTGCTTTTTGCTTGAATCAAAGAGCTGAGGAGTGAATACAAATATCTTTTATAGAGGTTGAGGGAAATAATCTTTTATTAAACAGAACATTTGCAAATGAAGATTCACTTTTAATGATGTATATGAATTAGTTCCTGGATGCTCAAAGTTATTGCCTTGCACTTTAACCCTTAAACCCCTCTCGCTCCCGTCTTGTATTTTTGCACTCCAGGAGTATTCAACCTTAACCTAGTGGCTCTCAGGCACAGCAGCGGGGATATTTAACTCTGATGAAAAAGCTACAGAAAACTACATTTGTCTTTACATGGGTAATAAGCAGCATGGTTAACTCTTTCTAGATAGAACCTGTAATCTAACACAACTGTATAATTATAACTCACAACACAAAGCCATAACAGGTCATGGCTGCTTTACCGATTAAAGTTAGTTTAGTTTAAGATTAAAACAATAATAATTATGAAATACAAAATGTGTGCAATCAAAGAATATGTTCACTGTAACATCTCTAAAGTTAATACTTGAATCCACAGTTTTATTAAAGATTTGAACAAATTAAAACTCCATATATATGTGATTTATATTTGGAGTTTGTGTCCATACAAATAATGCTTGTTAAAAAAAGACAGATTGTAAATCTATTTTATATTCTCTTGTGTGTATAACCCATATAGCAATCTGACAGTTGTGATGTGGGGATATTCTGGTAAGATAACAAGGGTGCTTTACTTGCCACTCTACCTTAAGGACCTAAACTCAGTAAGTCCACTCATCCATCCTGCCACTCTCTCCTCACTGGCAAGTCATCAGAATGTTGCACCAACAAATGTCAATGTCATCATTTAAATGGAGGACTGATGTCGGCGGAACATTTTCAAGAAACATTGAATTTGAAATAAATGTGTCCCAGGTGGTGTCATCCCTACGCCGTGACCTTTTATATTGTAAAGCAAAGATAGGAGCTGAATTCCTCCACGATTAATCAACTGATGGAGTTTGTTCAGGTGGGGATGATTATGCATGTGTCCGTCTCTGGTAATGGGATGGACCTTTATCTTCTATCCAGGTTCAGCAGACGGAGAGGATAAGTTAGACAAGCACTGATGGGTCTTTGGACCTTTTCGATATGAGTTATCCTGACCTTGTGTGTGAGCGTGTGTGTGTGAGCGTGTGTGTATTTGTACAAAACAGTTGGCACCTTTGTAATGACTGGATGTCGGAAATGGTAACACTTTTTGTTGAGTTTAATGCTGTGGCACAGAATCAGTTCATCAGCTGCTTGTTACTCGTGTCACATTGACTGTGTTTACCTGACAAGCTTTGGTGTTGCAATATGATAGTTAGGCACTGCTTTTAACAGTGGGTATTTTATATTTTATCTCACCCTTTACTATCTGTCTTCCTATGATGTGGAAAACACATATCTATCCCGCAGTGTAAGCTAACTGCAACATCTTTAGATAGTACAGCAATACACCATATTTAGCTGGTTTTGTTGGCTTGCTGATATTTTGATATTGATGTGTCTTCTCAAAAATGTATGGCTTTTTCACTTCCCCTACTTTTATTTCTTTGCTTTTTAAATATTATTAACTCTAAAAAAAAAAAGGGTGAAAAGATTTGTAGACCACAAAGAACATTGTAAGCCCATGTGTCGGCATACACTGTTATTTTATCCATTTTGATGATGCACATAAATTGATCTTTTTCAGTACACATTGACAAACACATTGAGCGAGTCCTTTATTACTTGTTATCTATTCAATATGGGACAACAAGGCATATGTATGTGTGTTTGTTTCTGTATTTAGTGCACTTACTATACAATGAAATAGGCTTGAAATAGGAGTGTTGTTGGAGCTTTCTAGTTACCCTGACTGTGTGTGGTGTGACTTTTGTACCTGGGAAAACAGCAGGCTCAAGTGTCTTCCCTTTGTCAGCAATGTTATTTCAAAACCAAGGTTAATCCCTAGACATCCCATTAGAAAGCCTGAGAATTTTACCCTTTTATTTTGACAACTCTGGTATGTTTCTATACAATACAACCTTCTTCAAAAGCAGGAAAAGGCATCCGCGCCTGTTGTCAGGGCCATTGTGACAAAACTGTTGAGAGTTTTAAGAGATGTCGTAGCTTATAAATGGTTATGATATAAAGGTAACAAGTGAAATGAGACTAATGATGTATTAAAGATTTCCATATCTGAAATTGAGCTGTATAGATCCTAACATAGGAGGCATCAACACCTCCTTTGAGTCTGAACTGTTACAATTTTTCTCCCAAACTTGTTGTATTACCTGTGCATTAATATCCCTCGACTGATTAATAAAGGTTTGTTGACTAAATTGTGTGTACACTGTGTCAACTGTATTTAAATTGAGCTGTCAACATCTAACTATAGTTGTTTTAGTTTACCTTAATTTCTCACAGTGATAATTTTGAGAAATCAACCACTTAAGGGCAACCTAAAGTGCCATGAATAAACCTACCTTTTTATTTGGTACATGAAAAAAACCTAAAATAATGTAATTAGCTGTAGCTAACTAGTTTGCGGTTATAGATAAGTCATGCAGAGCAATGTAGGTTAAGTAGCAGACATGATTGCCAAGGACGCATCAGTAACAGTTGGACTATCATCAATATTGGAAAAAATATAATGTTTTTTTTAATACTAATTCTATGTAAGATATTACTTTATTGTGTATTTTTAGATATCTTTCTTTATCAAACAGAAATGTATTATCGCCTTAGGTGCCCTGTATAAGACCAATGTGCTAAAAGGAAAACATACACATAATAATAGTATTCAGTTGTAAAATCTACCACATGGCCTGTTGAACCTCACCCATTGCCAGCTGTTAGGAAGGCGCTGTGTAATGTGTGTGTGTGATACTGCAGCATACACACTGCTGGCTGTAGATCGAAAGTGCAGAACAGATGCATTCTGGGGCTTGAAGTCCATACGCAGGACCAACGCTGAGGTTGCCTCGGGTTGCGGTCGGATAGTTTAAAAATCAGCTTCTAAATTCTAACCATAGGTTGCGTTCCGATAATCCAAAAATCAGCTCCTAAATTCTAACCCTATCTCCTATTCCTTGACCTCTGAGTGAAACGTCACGGGGTTAAGGGATAGTGGATAGGATAATTCAAAAGGACTTAGGAGAAGAGACTGCGGGGCTGCATTCCAATAGTCCATTTAGCTTAGGAACCTTCCTAACCAAGTGAAATGACCCGGAAGTACGTCAGTGGCAGCCATGTTAAGTGCCGTTCCAATTTTCCAAATGAAAGGAAAGGAGGTTTCAAACTTCCTTTATAACCTCCTTTAGCTTAGGAACCACTGGACCTCCCTTGACGAAAGGAGAGGAGAAAATGCTGCCCCACAATGCATTGCAGCCGCAGCATTTGCCGTCACTCAATAATGACACTAACTGTATATCTGTAGACTTAGTATGTCTTAAATGTCCGGTTAGTACGGTGGCCCTGAAGTGCAAGACACTACAACATTTCAGAAAACACCACAGCATTTCACGAAACACAACAGCATTTCACAAAACACTACAGCATTTCACAAAACGCCACAGCATTTCAGAAAACGCCACAGCATTTCACAAAACACCACAGCATTTCACAAAACGCCACCGCATTTCACAAAACACCACAGCATTTCAGAAAACACAACAGCATTTCAGAAAACACCACAGCATTTCACAAAACACCACAGCATTTCACAAAACACCACAGCATTTCACAAAACACTACAGCATTTCACAAAACGCCACAGCATTTCAGAAAACACAACAGCATTTCAGAAAACACCACAGCATTTCACAAAACACCACAGCATTTCACAAACACAACAGCATTTCAGAAAAACACCACAGCATTTCACATTGGACGGAAAGGGTATTCCTTTAGTGATGTTTGTGATTGGACAGAGCCAGCCAGAGAAGCACTGCTGTGATTGGTTGTTTTTGCTGCCAGTCAAGAAATGACGCTTCGTGATTGGTCAACACCCGACAGCGAAATATGTCCCAACACATCAGCCGTTAGCACACACTCAGAGCTCACAGCTCCTCATATCTGTTCTGAAACTGGACAAAAGTTAAACATGTACAAACCACAGACTGTCTGTGTCATGGCGAATACAGTCGCTGCTTTATTTATGTCTGTATGACGTTGTTGTGAGTGTGGACGGAGCAGCTACAGGTTAGTTTAGCCTGATGGATCAGATTCCATTCAGAAAACACGCATTTTAAAAGCTTTTCACTTGCCGTCTTGTCTGCAGACTTGTCAAAGCGTTAATTCATGGTTTTTACTAACCGGTATCAGTATGTTGTTACTTCGGCATCACTTTGAAACGTGTATTACAATTAAATCACGGTCAAATATGTTCATTTTGTTGTAGTTGGTATCTCCCATATAATTTACATGGAGATACGCCCCGCCCCCTCTCAGCGCCTCTTGTTTGAATGACAGGAGCAAACACAGCTGACAGCCGCGGTGAAACTCGAGCGATTAGAGCGATGCGAATATTGGGTGGTCTACCATAGTATTTACATGGAGATAAGCCCCTTAAAAACCATGAATTAATAAAGCATTAATTCTGTGTTTACTCCTGGAGAGGGGGCGGGCCGTATCTCCATGTAAATCCTATCGGAATCGGATCGATCAGGCTAAACTAACCTGTAGCTGCTCCGTCCACACTCACAACAACGTCATACAGACATAAATAAAGCAGCGACTGTATTCACCATGACATAGACAGTCTGTGTTTTGTATATGTTGAACTTTTGTCCAGTTTCTGAACAGATATGAGGAGCTGTGAGCCAGCTAACGGCTGATGTGTTGGGCCAATCACGAAGCGTCATTTCTTGACTGGCAGCAAAACAACCAATCACAGCAGTGCTTCTATGGCTGGCTCTGTCCAATCACAAACAAGAAGTGTTCTCCCTAAGGAATACCCTTTCCGTCCAATGTGAAATGCTGTGGTGTTTTCTGAAATGCTGTTGTGTTTTGTGAAATGCTGTGGTGTTTTCTGAAATGCTGTTGTGTTTTGTGAAATGCTGTGGTGTTTTCTGAAATGCTGTTGTGTTTTGTGAAATGCTGTTGTGTTTTGTGAATTGCTGTGGCGTTTTGTGAAATGCTGTGGTGTCTTGCACTTCAGGGCCACCGTAGGTTAGGATGTATTAGAACGAAATCTAAAATGAAAATTGTAAATAAGCAATCTGTATGTAAAAAAAACACCTGTATGTACATTGTAAATAAGCCATCTGTATGTCAAATATGTCTTATATGTCTTAAATGATATGATGAATTGGAAATGGGGGACCCTGATGTAAACAAGACGAAAGTCTTTCTCTGGTCTGCATCCCCTTAACAATTGTATGTTTTGAGCTGTACTGTACTGTACCCAATATACAAGCTGTTAATAAACTTTTCAATCAATCAATCACATAACAATAACTCATCTCTCGAGTTTTCTTTTTGAGCTTTGCTAAAAGCCACTGTGTCAAGTGTCCATCTTGGGTTGCCGTCCGGAGTTGTCCAATATGGCGGACCATCTCACACATGCGCAGTACCGATCGGGCAGGGGGACGGATCGGGTAGTGACACAGTGGTTCCTAAACTAAAGGAGATTATAAAGGAAGTTTGAAACCTCTGAAACCGACTGCAGAATGGTGACATATGATATTCCTACAAGACCCATGATGCCTCAGCACTAACTCTGCCCTCTACAGCTGATTGTCAACAGTAGCAGTGTCTGCCGTTAGCAGGGAAGAAAGGCTCTCAAAGATGGAGAACGAAGAGATAACTTCTTCTGTGTCGAACAGGTAAAACTGTTACAATTAAGAGTGTTTTTTAAGACCATTGACTTCATATAACACGACTTTTTTAGCCGACTTTTATAAAATAAAATTCACAGGCAGTTGGTTAGGCTAAACATCTTTACGGAAACACGACATGTCACACTTGTGTGCCTTCATTGGATCTGTCACTGTAACGTTACCATAAAAGTAGTTAACATGTCGCTGTCATGGCAGGGAGGAGGTATAACAGTTAGTTTATTGCATATGTCATATCAACGCAGTATACTTCAAGTTCTTCGTATTGTCCACTCCTTCGCTTAGTTGTCATATTTTACACGAGGTGCCCCTCATTTCATAACTTCACAGTCATCTTGTCAAACCAGAACAATATAAAAACATTTAACATGACCTCAAACATGCTAGTGTGACGGTTGTCCCAATAGATACATCAAAAGCCTCGATTTAGCAATTTCATGCATTTTTCTTTGAGCAGTGGGAGGAAGCATGGCATTTTCTGCTGGCACTGAGAAACAAATGTCCTCCTTCTTGGGGAAACGAGGCTACAAATAGAGCTCACATTTGATTTAGGTGACTATTGCTGTAGCTGAATATACATGGCGTCATACTGTGATATTGACCCAGTGAGACCAATAGTATGTTCCTGTAACCACCCACAGCAATAGTAAAACAACTCTAAACTTGGTACACTACTGAGCCACAAGAGGGTGTTGCTGCATTGGTCTATCCACTGAGGGGTACTTCCTGTTTACACTCACTAAACCTGTTCAAAAAGCACGATGTTTAACGTGGCAAAGCCTTATTGGAATGAATATTCAGGGTGGAGTCAACACACTAGCTTTGAAGTATATTTTGACGGCGTGAAACTGGCAGAAATATGTGAGCACAAATTACTGATAGCACTTTAAGTTGCTAAATATAATGTTACCCAACAAGAAGCATTTTAATCCAAGCCCGAAAAAACATAAACAACACATATTTGCAAATACTTAACTTAGCACCATTATGGTTAGTTATTTTGTCCACCCCAAATATCTACTTACATAACTCTGTCCTAGTTTCCAAACAAGATAAGACAAGTATTTGAACTTTGGATCCTGTAAAAGGATATCTTGTACCTTTATGGCCCATGTGACTTGTCACTTCCTTTTTTCATTTAAGACATTCACTTTCATTGATGACGAAATGATAAAAGTATTGCTGAGACACAAATAGATATCTTCATGGTTATAGGTTGCATATAATCTGTAGTCTAGTATTTCTGTCACTGTACTTACAATGTTAGCAAATGTCCATTTCACTTGGGCCTATGACCCTTCAGAGTGTCTCTGTTGCCAAAGAGAGACAGCTGAATGTTTGGCATAGCAACCAGTTCAGGCTTCTTGTTTCGAGATGGCTTTCTTGCGCTGCAGCTGTCCCCTGACGGTAGTTTAAAGCAACAGCGACAGTCTTAAAGCTGCAGTGGAGAGAGAAACACAAAAACACTAAGTACCATGGTTCCCCCCTGTGGTTTTAACAAGGAAGTTAACCGAAATGAGGTCTTGTCAAGTCCATACTCCAAATGGGAGAAATCTTTAAATGTTGGTTTAAATCTTATTTAGTAGCGTCTCTCTACGCCATGTGGTTCTTGAGCTGTGGCCTGCTCAGTTCTAAAGTTTGTTTTTGCTGCACTGGGAAACAATTGGTCTGTCTCCTCTGATCTCTGTGCAAGTTGTGGCCCGGGAGGAGTGCGAGTGTGTGCACATGTGACTTTATGTGTTCCGTGTGTGTGCATTGCCTAGGGTTGTTCCTCTGTCAGCTGATAGAGCAGTAGTGTTGGGTTTCATCATGCTGTTTACTCCCCAGCCTTCACTGTGAGTGAAGTTAGGGAGGGGACTACACACACTCTGTTTGTGTGTGTGTGTGTATGTTTGCTCTGTTGTGCTGACGTCTCCAGAGTCAGGCTGATGTAAGGCTCATAGAGACATGGCAGCTCCCTGAAGGGCAAAAAGCACATTGCCTCCCTCTCTGCCCTTCCCTTCTGTCAACTCTCTCCCTCTGCATGTCCCCCTCTCTTCTCACCCCAGCACAGCCTAAAGCAGATTTGTTTTACCCAGCTTGTTTATCTATGTCTTTATTGCTCTCTCCTGGTCCCTCCTTGACTTCGATATTGCAACACTGACTGTCAAAAACAGATGACCCGGGCTTGGCATGCGTGTATGTGTGTGTACCAGGAGTGGGAAGGCTCTAACCTGGCGCTATTAATACCACCTAATGAACATAAGCTGTAGGGTAGGTTATCCTCTTACATTTGTTGGCCGGACGACTGAGGGGAGGAGTAAAGCGCGAGTGAAAGAGGAGGGAAAACTGTGCTGTATTTTCACATTGAGGGCGCTCTCTTTACCAAGCTGCAGTGCCTTGTCTCTCCCTCTATTGCTCCACTGAGTAGAAGAAATAGAAAGCTAAACTGATGTTAAAAGTTTCGTTTCTCATCTTATCTAATTCCCCTCATATTGCCCAACCTCTAACTCTGTCTCTCTGGATGTGTTGCATCAGAGGGCAGTGCTGTTAAATGCTCTATTGTGCGTGAGTGTGTATTTATACTGAGTATACTTGTTGGCAGTAATATTGGATTAAAACACACACTGCGTAATACACACAGTGGGAGCCTCCCATATCTTTCTCCAGTTATGCACTCTCTACCATCCTACTCAGGAGCTAGAATATCTGGTTGTTGGACTCTAAGATCTGATGGCAGGTAAGTGCATTTTATTTATTTATATATTTCATATACTGTTTTTGTGTGTTACTTCAGGTGTACTTACCAATTGAGTATTTTTGCTGTTCCATTCTGTTAGAGCTTCTCTCTTTAAAGAGTTCATAAAGACAGTCTGAAGCTCGCTTTGATACGACCCTAAGGTTTTTTTTACATTCTTTGGGAATATTTGCATCTGTCATGTAATAACAGGAACTCCATGCGAGTGACTTTTTAAAATGCGTTTGTCCGGATACCCGATGTTTTTGTGGAAAATGCGATTAAAAAAATAGAATTTTATAGATTTAAATTGTTCTGTTACACAAACGAAAAGGAGTCAATACAAATTGAAATGAAGTAAAGAGTTAGTTAAGTTGTGTTTTGTATGAAGACTGATGCGAACAGTAGAATGGAGTTTAGATTGACTTATTTCAAAAACGTGTCATGGTATTATAAGTTAAGTTAAAGCCTTTTATTGTCATTATACACAGAGTATAATGAGATTCAGAGTATATCAATATAAATATCTGATTCAATTTCAAAGAAAAGTAATGCTCCCTAGATTTAATGTTGGGGTTTTATCAAAGGAATCTGCTGCCTTTAAGTGATCTTTGGCCCCCTCTTCAAGGAAACAATGTTTGGGGTTTCGAAGAAGGGAAAACAAAACAACATGTAGTGTAAGCCAAGTCCTTCTGAGTTATTTACTGCTCCTGTTCCTGCTAATAGATGGTCTCTACCCTGCAATCAATCCAATCCACTTTACTTCTATAGCACATTTAAAAACAACAGAGTTAAACAAAGTGCTGTACACCATCAACTGTATAAAAACATAGCAAAACAACAGACAGGACATGAAACAAATGTAAGACACGAGACAATGAAACCAGATCAGAAGCCACAGACTGAAAAACTCTCCTACATGACGTAACAACAATACAAAACACTAGTAAGATTAAAAACCCACATTTAAAAGCACAAATGTCATACCTGGCCTGCAAATGCCAGGGAAAAGAAGTGGGTTTTTAAGATTTAAAAACAGGCAGAGTTGGAGCAAGTCTAACCTGGAGGGACAATTTGTTCCATAATTTTGGAGCTGCAAAGGCTCCGTCTCCTCGCTGCTTCAACCTCGATGTAGGGACGACCAGAAGGAGTCTGTCAGCAGACCTCAGTGACCGTGTGGTATGGTTTTAAAAGGTCTGCCAGGTACGGTGGGGCTAAACCGTTTAGGGCTTTGTATGCAAACAAATAACATTATTAATTGTATTCTAAAACTGACTGGTAGCCAATGTAAAGAGGCGAGTATAGGCGTAATATGTTCATGCCTGCCTGTCCTTGTAAGGAGGCGTGCAGCAGCATTCTAGACCAGCTGGAGGCGAGACAGCGAAGCCTGGCTTACTCCAATGTACAGAGCATTGCAGTAATCCAGTTTTAATGGATATAAAACAATGTATTACTCTCAAAGTCATTCAAAGATAGGAAAGGCTTGACCTTTGCTAACAATTCTTAGCTGAAAAAATCACACCTCTTGACACCGTTTCTTCACAAAGAAGCATTTCACTAAGCATTGAGTAATGTCACTGTACTTCCTACACAAGGGAAGGATTCAGCACATCCAACTTCTCTTTTATGGCACCTGGTGGAGTGTGCTGTGCTCGATGCTCTGTGTTCTCTGTCGTACATGATCAATACTGAAGCCCACTCCCCGGCTCCATCAAAGCTCAGATGACCCTGGTCCGATTTGAGTGATCTTTGCTCTCTCTCGTTTGCTTGTCGTCTGACTTGTGACACTCCAACTGTGTATGTGCACAAAGAGTTGGAAGTTGAAAGGTGACTGATAAATAAAGGTACATCTAGGAATGCTTTCTGACACAGCTTTGATCAAGTTAGGGTATCAAGCTGTTTACAACCCTTAGTGTGGAGGACTTGAATACTGCTTTGTGTTGCTAGAAACTCACTCAAAGAAACGTATATGACACTATAGTATACAATAATACTTTGTTGTCAAGATTGAAGTTTCAAAGCTTTATTGTTGCTACAGTTTCTATGGCAACGTTATGTCCCAGGCTCCTCCAACAATGCCTCACAAATATTTACAAGACATAAAACAATACAGAAATAAAATAGTGCAAGATTATGTTACAAGACAAATGTGCAAGTAAATGCAGAAGTAAACTATATACATGTTAAATAAAATACCATCTAAATGTTGAAAGACCAACGTGCAAGTAAATGCAGAGGTTTATATCCATTTAAAATAAAACAAGATAAGCAAATACTAAATGTAAAATGAATGATTGTGCAGTGGAATAAATACTGCTTATTGTAATAATAAATACATGTATGAACTGCAAACAGATCAATGCTATAAAGTTGCTTCAAAGTTGTCAAATCAAGTCTGAAATGTTTCTTGAATCTCAGCAGCTTTATTTGCAACATCATCAAGGACACATGACAAGAAACAATAAAACAGACATTTCACATACTATTACAATCACCGAAGACATTACTTTAAAGACATTATCATAAACTAAGTTGTTATCTCAGGATTGACTGGGGCACAATAAAGTGATTCCCTGTTCGAGGCGTGGTAAGGGTCCGAGGCAGTGTGCCTGGCCTGCCTTCACTAGTTGTTATGGTAGCTTGATTCATAAAGTTCCTCAAAGGGTCTTTGAGAATGTATTTATTTACATAACTTGAGTTTGTGGTGATGCTTGATCGCCACAAATCCTTTCGGCTATTTACTATTTGTGTTATAAAAGTGATTGCAACACTGCTGATGTCCAAGTATTTTGTGCACGCCAGCTAATGCACCACAGAGACCACAGACCTCGTCAAACTAAACTTTTGCAAGAAGTTCTAGACGGGTTTGTCAACAATAGAAGAGTTCTGTGTGTTGTTCTCTGCCCTGCATTTGAATGAGTCACAGCCATTAGCTGGATGTTCTTCAGCACCACAGGAATGTACTTGGAGCTACAACTCAATGTTTGATGTGAAACCATGGTCTGCAGAAGGACAATAAACGATCTTTGAGTCATGTCCCACAGTAAAAACTATTGTTCTCTATGTGGAACAATAAGTTAGCCAGATACTGTTACGAGAGTGCAATAGACAAATTGCACAAGGTACATGCATCTTCCTTAGTGGAAATGTACTGGTATTGTGTTGCACAGAAGACATGGTGTTCAACCTGTTAAGTTTGAATAGTCAAACATGCGAATTCGCTCTGTACCCGGCTCCCATTAGAGGCTTATACCTGTTTTGAATGTGCTTCTTTTACTTTCTTTATGAGGGCCTTTTTTAGTTTTGTTATCTGTCAAAACACGGCATTGCAATAGTCCTTGTTACTGGTTACACCCTTAGTGTGTTGCAAATACTGGAGGACAGTAGTCATGTTCTTCAACCCAGTTAACCTTGGTGTACTTTGATGTCTGCGGCAGTCATAGTGTACACAGTATTGGACAAAGCTCACCTGTTAAAGATGTTGGAACATTAACCCACGAGAGGACGCAATACCTCGAACTCAGGGACGTTAATTGTCAGTTAACAGGGTCACTTTTGTCTTTCTGCATTTCTATCCCACAGTTGCAAACACGAACTGACAGACTGTCTGTGTGTTTGTTTGATCACTTTTATTAAAGGATTTTTTCTCCTGTAGATTACATTTTCATCGTGATAGCTATGTTGTTCTTGCCATGCCTTATTGGCTGTTTAACACCAACTATCACCACTGTCCAATGGGACACTAATCAGCTGTCAATCAAATGGTTTACTAAGTTAAATGACAACCCCCATCTTGCTGTCAAGCCAAAGCCCTTTTGTTATATAGCATTTGATCAAATACAAGTGTTCATATTTATGGGGATTTAGTTCACGTCTGGGCAAATAAAAGGTCAAGAATTAGTAGTTCTCAAGATCTATAGAGTTGTATGCTTAGTCATTAATGTGTTCAGTTCCATGCAATAAAAAAACAAGAGGGCAGAAAGGTAATTGTATACTTTGTTTTGTTTTTTGTTGCTTTGCAGTGGAGGTGGTGAGGGATCACTGGACCGGCTTCTCCCCGTGGTAACCAC
Organism: Gymnodraco acuticeps; assembly: GCF_902827175.1. NCBI lineage: Eukaryota > Metazoa > Chordata > Actinopteri > Perciformes > Bathydraconidae > Gymnodraco > Gymnodraco acuticeps. The sequence continues at coordinate 2,013,870 of NW_022992284.1, forward strand.
AGGCCTTTCACCCAGGAAACGGACCACCAGCCAGTGCAAGTCTGAGCCTCCTCTCCTACGCACCTCCAAAAGAACCATCTACACCGCCGGCCGCCCCCCCTGGTACAACGAGCATGGAGCACAGTCCAAAGAGGCCTTCGTCATTGGTAAGACACAAAGAGTTGCACGCCACAATGTAACGGCAGTAATGGTTTCTTATCTTGCATATCTTTGTATCATTTAGAGGACTTGCAGTAAGTTGCATTGTCATAGAGAAAAATGCATACTGACACATAATGCCAATACATATTTTTTTCTAGTGAGTTTTAAAAACGGAAGGAAAAGCAGCCCTACACTAGATCATGTGCTTAGTCTAAGTAGTCTTAGTGCTTAGAATTGAGTCCCTTACTGTTACACCTTGGTAAGATCCCTGGTATGTGTCTCTGCCTGTCTCACTAAATTCAAATAATAGCCTGAAGCCACTTCAAAATTAAGTTATTTGCCCTGTCAAGCTAGCGCTAGTAAGTTATATCCCAGCCAAGCAAAGGTATTTTTTAATAAATGTTGCAATTAAACTTGTATGCAAATAATATCTGATGTCTTTAATGTTTTGTCACAGGTCTGTGTGGCGGCAGCGCTTCAGGAAAGACAACCGTAGCTAGGAAAATAATTGAAGCTCTAGATGTGCCATGGGTTGTCTTACTCTCAATGGACTCTTTCTACAAGGTGTGTTTTAAACTATATGTTGTGTATCCGTTTATCTGCCACACACTTTCTTAGAAGGGTGGTTTTGTTAGGTTAAGAGTGTCTATTATTTAGAATATAGCTGGCCTGAATTCTGAGATGTTTTTTCATATCTTGACATCAATCCAAATGCTTTCAGATTCTAGAGATAAAAACTTCAGGACTCTACTAAACCACTTATCCTTTTTTGTATTAAGTTGTATCTATGACTGGTCTGGCTGCTTACTACGCAGTGCCCTGAAGGAAGGGAGAGAGTGAGACTAAGTGCAGAACGCAGAGTGAAAGAGATAATACGAGTGCCTTTGGATCCAAGAGGGGGATTTAGGATAAGGGGAGTGAATGGAGAGAAAAGAGACGGAAAGGACTACATTTAAAAAGGCAGATGAGTCAAAAGAAAAGCACAGTGATGGGCAAAGTGGGAGAGAGGAAAAGGTTTACGGAGGGCAAGCAAGCAAGAGCCATTTTTCTTGCCCCTGTATTCCTCCTCCGGTATCCGGTTATGTAATCCTGCCACCATCTGACAAGCTGTGCGGAGTAGGAGGGATTTACCCTCAGCTAATGATACTGTAGTTCTCAGCAAGGGGCCGGTTCGACCACAGTATTCCCAGAGGTCGCCATCCCAAACATTTAGCCTGTCCAAAAAAACATTTCCTACGTTACGTTTTCTTCATGTTGGTTCAAATGTCCCACGGTAACACCAGTTTATCATTTTTAGAATGTATTCAGTTCACTTGAGAAGTGGGTGTTGCTGTTCTGAAACTGCCAAATGCCAAATGGTTTTAATGATAGACTACCCTAGGGTACACACACACACACACACACACACACACACACATACACACACACACACACACACACACACACACACACACACACACACACACACACACACACACACACACACACACACACACACACACACACGCACACCACCTGGTACAGACGTCACAGTGTCGCATGATGTTCTCCTAAATTTAGGTCTTCTAATTTCAACAACTCAACAGTAATCTGTGTCGAAGTGTTTTTGCATAAGCTGGTGTAAATTATATGGCAAACCATTACTTGAGCGTGTGTCAAATTGTTTTATCAGTTTTTTTTATCATATGTTTGATATGCAAACGTTAATGTGTGCTAATAAAAATCCATAAACTGAGACACAGGACATTTCTCATGAAATCAGTTTTTAAAGCATCTTTGCAAGTTTGCTGTAATTTAATGTCAACATTGTTGTGATCCTCAGGTCCTGTCCCCAGATCAGCAGACTATGGCTGCCAGTAACGACTACAACTTTGACCACCCTGATGCCTTTGACTTCGATCTGCTGAGCCACACCCTGCGCAAACTCAAGCAGGGCAAGAGTGTGAAAATCCCCGTGTATGACTTTACAACTCATGGGAGGCAGAAGGAGTGGGTAAGGCTGTTAAAACATGTTAAAAAACATGTTAAAACACATGGCAATGCACTTTGTAAGTTAATGAATAAGCCTGCTGGCGTAACTGCATATCATCTCAGTTTCTCTATTATCTAAGAGGTTTTTAATCTCTCTCACCAGAGAGTCACATTTCAAATCTGCTGCTCCAGATGGTCACTGACGAGCCATTTTTTGTATTCTTGTTTTAATACTTTCATGTCCAACTACACTAAGACATTCCCCCATCACCTGCATCTGTCAACGTTTGATTGATCATGATGATTGTTAAAATATAGACATTAGGGCCGCTCGATTATGGCAAAAATCATAATCTCGATTATTTGGGTCAATAATTGATATCATGATTATTAAAAACGATTATACATTAACTTTGAAAACATCAATTTATTGGAGACATTTTTTTCTAACAGTATGTTTTCAACAGTTGATTACCCTGAACTTTGAGTATAATTCAACTGAAAAGCCAATAATAAAAAACGTAATAAAAAAAAAGTAATAAATAATAAAAAGATAATCGTTTTATTTCGATTACGTTGTTTTCGTAATCATTGCAAGCCATAATCGTAATTGCGATTAAAATACGATAGATTGAGCAGCCCTAATAGACATGTGCTTTCTGTATGACCATGCACTGTATGTCTGTTCTACTCTAATAACACCTGCATGTGTGTCCTCCACAGAAAACTGTGTATGGAGCCAGTGTTATCATCTTTGAGGGAATCATGGCCTTCGCCGATAAAAAGCTCTTGCAGGTAGGGCAAGGTTAATCTCCTCTAACTTGTTTAACTAGTGTTGGAGCAAGGAGTGGTCTGAAACCCACCTCGGCTCCGCGCGTCCTTTGATGAGCTGGTCAGATTTATAAAAGAAGGAATTCAAAGCACCAGATAAAGGGTTAAACAATAATCTGCTTTAATGGTAAACAACAACAATACACTTTAAAGGGGGCACCCCTGCTCTGTTCCCAGTGCCGGGGGAACTTACTATCTTGACGGCAGGAGGAAAAGAGACCGGACACAAGGGCCCTTTCTCATTTCTCTAACCCCCCTTCTCGACTCCCCTCCTTGACTCCTATCCTCGATACTTAGTCCCGCCCACAGGAGATGCGAGCCGAGGAGGGGAACCGAGGAGATAGGAGGGGAAGCAGCAGGCGGTTAGAGAAATGAGAACTCCTCTCCTCTGAGCGGTCATTTTAAAGAGACGTCCATTAATGATGACAGGAGGCACAGCAGCCCTCTGTCTGATGGACAGATGTGTTCATGACGACTTATATATTTACTTTGAATTCATTCACAGTGCGGTATAATAAGACAATAACAGGCTACAGATGCGGACACACACACACACACACACACACACACACACACACACACACCCACACACATATGTATATATTTATATAAATATATACTATTTCAGAATCAAACAGAGCACTCTCATAATAACGTAACACTATCAGAGACTGGATATATCCCCCCCCCTCTCTGTTCGCTACAATGAGGAAAATAAATTACGGGCCAAAAGTTTTATTTACAAGTATTAAAAGTAAGCAGAGGACACCAAACCAACTGAGACCTGTCTGTCCACTGCATCTACGCACACACTGTACCACACACACCTATACCACACACACGTACATACAGTTCCTAAAACAGGCTACAGCCGTTGTGTATTTTATTATGTGAAGCACTAAATGGTCTTAGAAAAATATCGACTCTTTGTTTGTAGATATCTACTAAACTAAAGCAAATAAAAAGAGTAGGCCTGTTATACTGAGTGATATATATTATACACACTGCTCTGCTTTCTGCACGGACCTCACAGCTGTTCTCTCTGGAAACATCGCGTCGATGAAAGCAGTTAATAATATAATATCCAGGGATGCATGCAGAGCTGTCATTGGCTGAGATAAGTCCGGCCGTGCGTCACGTCTCTTTGAAACATCTCTGTTGCCGGAAATACATCCACGAAGGAGCCGTGGAGGACCCATCAGTGTATCCTCGGTTACAGCTCCTCCAGAGAGCCTCCTCGACGCTCGATCCTCGGTGCCCGAAGTGCATTTAGAGAAATGAGATGTCCTTCAACATGGCGCGCTGAAATTCATTTCCGGGTCACTACCGGAGGACCGAGGAGTCGAGGAGTCGAGGAGGGGGATTTGATGAAATGAGAAAGGGCCCAGGACACAACATGGCTTCATGTAGTTAGAAAGGGAGGAGTTGTGTCGGATGCTCCTCCCATACAGGTCATCTATTGGGCGATATAAAAACGATGGGCTGTTGTCGCGAATCAGCGCGAGCCAGCCGAGATGACCCGGAAACGAGAGTCTTTTAAGTTTGAGGCAAAACAAACACATCTGGTGTTCGCTGTCTCACATTCTTGCAGCCTGCACACACACACACACATTCCATAGACTTCCTTCTCTGCTCCCCCTCCCCCATCAGTTTAACCCACACACAGTCTCACATACTCTTGGCCTCTTTTAAGATATGTCTAAAATATAGTTGTTTTATAGTTGGCCAATACAAGCAATACATGTAAATTACCTTAATATCAATAATAACGAGGAAAATATTACCTCTGCTCTCAAGCAGTGAAATAGTAGAACTTTACATAAACATATATAGAGAACGGACTCATTTCCCTTAGCATGTGTAACGCATCATAGGCAGCATTCCAGAGATTTGAGCTGTGTCCAAATAAGAATATCTCATCTCTCACATCTCCACTACTCCAAATACAAAGGTTTCACTTCTCATATTTCCAGCTTCTTGTTATACAGACTGCTACTATTTAATACAAAGTAATTAAGTACACACATGAATATATAAAAACACACTTTTTATATATCAGGTGACATAATAAAATGAATATACCAGAAATACGCTGTATTAAACGTTCTGCTATAACACGTTACTTCACTAGTCATCGTAACGAGCTGGTGTCAGATTCATTCTGATGCGTGCTTCTGTCAAACATGTTATTTGCATAATACGGGAGGTCACTTTTTACTGCTGACCACATAAACCAGCCAGCGATGTTTATGCAAAAACAAGCTCATCAATTATTTTCACAAATCCACGATTTATATATAAACACATTCAAAATTCACTGGCTAATAAGTGCAGAGGATATGCCAAAGATATTTTTGAAGGGACAAACTTTCTCCACCAGAGAGCACTGACAAGTTCATTTTTCCACCGTAAAATGTTGTTTATTTAATAAGCTTTTATCCTTATCTATTACTTCCAAATTGATTTATTTGATTTGATTGACATGTTTTTCAACTGCTGTTAAAAAGCTGTCTATTGACATCAGCAGATGTTAAGCATTCAACTACTATAAATAGTTATAATCATTCTTTAAAAAACGAATTGCCATTTTGCCACCTGTTCAATATCATGCTGTGCTGTATATATGAATGTGAATAGGATTGCTTTTTAAATCACTAAAAACACTGCCCCCTTATTCTTGCTTTTAGAGATAAGTAAGTGAAACACATCTGTGGTAAGGTGATACAAAACAAAAACTGAATAACTTACAGAGAATGAATAAAAGTCACCGCATACTTGTAGCTCCAATGTGATGTTAAAACAAAACTGAGGAAAAAAAGTGTCTACGGCTGAATTCTCTTCATCAAGGGTACATTGTTGCATATTTTAAATACACATTTTTTCCGGAGCATTTCAAACTGATTGTCAAGAAAAAGAAATATCCATTTCAAGCACGGGTAACTTTTCCAATTCACAATGACTTCAAATATCTTGACACAACAGGAACCACACGTGATCCTAGAGTTTTACACAACAATAAGCAGAAAGAGTATATTTCTTTTCTTTTAGTTTTCATGTTCACATTTCCTCTCCGTTTCATGTTCTCCTGTCAGTTGCTGGACATGAAGATCTTTGTGGACACAGACTCTGACATCCGGCTGGTGCGTCGGTTGAGGAGAGACATCACAGACCGAGGCCGAGACATCGAGGGCGTCATCAAACAGTACAACAAGTTTGTAAAGCCAGCGTTTGAGCAGTACATTGAACCCACCATGCGGCTGGCAGATATTGTGGTGCCACGGGGTACGTGCATTCTCCACACACACACATTGAAACATGTATATTATAGTTTATTATGTCTTCATTGAACAAGGACCATGCATACAAATAAATGTATCTCAAAAGGAGAAAGATGATCTTATTTCCATCTGCAGTCCTTGGGCAGGTTCACACACAACCATCAACAAAAACTAAAAACATTCATAGTCTCGATCACAAACGATTAAAAGCAGATCAAAGTACAGGTCTATTAACTCAAATACAGTACAAGTATATGACAATTCATTTCAACTAAACATTCAAATTACAGTCAAATTAGTTGGCAGGACTGGTTGCTTAATATCCATTTGTTTTGCACCATGGGGAAAAAGAGTGGAAGTCTGTTCACATTACAATGACACAGGGAATAAAGAAAAATTGAGTTTTGTTAGGAATTTGATCAACATTGCATTTTACTGCTGTTAAATGAATAAGACACTGTATATTTGTATAGACCTAAGTTAACATCATGCCACCTTGTTTTTGTCGTCCCTTCAGGCGGTGGCAACATGGTGGCCATCGATTTGATTGTGCAGCATGTCCACAGTCAGCTGGAGGAGGTAAGAGAGGTCTCACTAGTAGACCAAAATACATGTTGTTTTAGATTTTAGACATGTTAGTATAGCATTCATTTATCCTCCCTGATTTCTGTTTTCTGTTGGGATGCTCCAAAACTCATATGTGTGTAGCAACAACCAGCCATCAGCTCTGTCTGTAAATACAAGCTCCATCCCTCCCTCTGGTGGACAGAAGATGAACCACACTAAACACATTAAAGGGCAGGATAAATGTGATGAATATGCATGTGTTTCTGTCTGGTTTAGTGAGTGTGAAGTTAGATATAGATGTTTTGAAGTATTATGATAGCAGTTATTGTAGTCCCATTAGTCTGTTTCAGGATTTACTTATTTGTTTTACTTTAAGTCTCCAGTCACGATTCTTTACTTATTTGTGTCTAAAATTAGTTGGAACTTTATTATTCCCGAGTTACAGCACTAATTGTAAAACAAACAAAGTGAACCTGCAACCAAAAGATTGAATGTTCATTTCTGGATTTTTTTTTTAATGTCTTTTGGTAATTGATTACATTTTCTGCTTCTCCATATTCAATTGGTTAAGATGTCCTTCAGGTCAATCCATTTAATTTAAGCCTTTTAAAAATGAATTCACATCATAGTAACGTTAATGACAGGGTTCTTACGGTCATTAAAAACCTGGAAAAGTCATGGAAATTCAAAATGCTAATTCCAGGCCCTGGAAAAGTTATGGAAAACAATATTTTCCCTAAAGTTTTGGAAAAGTCATGGAAATGTAACCAAAATTGCATCAAATATAAGGTATATGTTATCTAATCGCCAAAATAGTAATACTATAACGATAATAAATACTGTATCGTATAGTAATGAAATGCAAAATGGCATTTAACTGTCGAGGTATTTTGCTGGTGAGAGATTTTAGTTGCTTTAGCGTGTAGAAGCTAGTAAGCCTACTATTTGATTTGTTTTAGACACAACATCTTTCATATGCAGACCTTATTTTCCTGTTCCATGTTAAAATAAACCATTTTCAGTGGTAAGCTGAGAAAGAGTAATGTTTTCGGTCATGGAAAATTAGGTAAAGGTCATGGAGAAGTCATGGAAAATCATTGGTGAACAAGTGTATGAACCCTGTAATGATTTACCTGCTGACTAACAAAAACAAAAAATACATGTGCAGTTAAATAAGTGATTCTAACTTTTACCATTTGCTTTAACACTATTAATCTTCAGTTGATAATCATCCATATCATACTAACTTCAAGGCTTTACTTTAAATGTATAAGTGTTAAAAGCTTTCATATCAATTAAAATATGATTACATATTTGTTCTGAAATAATTCAGTCCTGATGAACAAAGAGGTGTCATCAGTCCCTGATAGAAACCCCATGGTTCATCCTTCAGAATAATCCCTTTAACACAGTGTGCCGTTTGACTTTTGGATTTGTTTGACAACCTGCACTAACTTTCACCAAAGGCCCATTTTAGCTCGTGGGGAGCACTTTGTTAGTTTGCTCTTTTTCTCCCCACCATACACACACATTAACACACATGCTGATGTACTGCTTTCTCACCCTCTCTCCCCCCACTGCCCCCATGGCTCTCAGCGCGAGCTCAGCGTCAGGTAGAGTGGCCTTTATCCTGTCTATCGTTCTCTCCTCACCATCTGTCCGTTCCCCCAGCTTCTTACGGGGAGAGAGGAAAAGAGGCCAGCTAAACCAACCTCTAGCTTCCACTGATCTGCTGGCTGCCATGGCACCTCACCATGTGGCGCTGTCTTATCTCTACAGCAAATACCACTAATTGGAGATCAGTCACAAGAGCGTGAGACCATGCCAACATATTGTTGTCCACCCTGACTTACTATAATAACTACTTTAAAACCGCTGCCAACATTACACTTAGATCAAAGGATGTGGTGTGGTGCAGCCAGCATTTCATGTCAAGCAGTTGGTTTTTCTTCTCTCTACCTTTTTTAGAGAAATGACAACTTACACTCTTCCTGCCTGCTGTGTCTAAAAATACACCAATGAGTCAAGTCACTGACCCCTCCTCTCAGTGGCAGCACGAATAGGAGAGAAAGACTATAACAGAAGAGAGCGAGAGAGAGGCAGCTCTTGCTACATCTATTGTTGACTGTCACATACCTCAGCCACACAGAAAGTTTCCAATACCCTGCTACAAAGCGCTGAGTTTTTCCATTGAATGTCGGCCACAGTATCTGAGACAGAGAGAGAGAGAGAGAGAGAGGAAGTGAGCTTGGTGCCTGTCTTTAGACACAGGATGTGCCGGGGCCTGTGAGCTGAAATACCAACCTTTACTGTTCTACACGGTAAAAGAGTGACAGCCGCAAGACAGCTCGTGCACCTCCCACGCAGCAATTGATGCACGTCTATAGATATCAAAATCTGATCAAAAATGTATTTTTCCACAGAATCTGTAAATAGCTTTCAAAGCATGTCCCGTTGCTTAAATCATCAGATATTATTTATCTTAAAATGGGATAGTCGTAAGCACATCTGACAATGTAAAGCTTCAGCTGTCACACTTTTCACTGCGTGTGATAATCCCTCCATCTCTCCATCCACCTGATGTTGTCTCTTCTCATGTTTTCCCCCTTTCTGTTTTTTTTTTTTGTCTTTATGTCCCGTGTTGTGATTGTTGTGTTTCGTCGAAAAAACTCCCTATAGAGGAAACTCCGCTGGGATATGTGAGCAGATTTGCTATGATTTCTCTTTTCTTTGCATCTGGCTAGTGTGTACTCGGTGACATAGTGGATACTGTCATGTCAACATGACTGCATCACTGAGGATTTGTAACAGTGTGTTGCTCTAGAGCCAGGGTAGACCCAGCTAACTACATATTCAAACCTAATGTTAGTGTGTGGAGTCTGAGGGAACTATTACAATAGTAGAGACCTATTGTGCAAAATGTCCATCATGCATTTATTCATTATACACAGTGACATTTCCCTCCATATACATTATGTTCATTTAACAACTGATCAGTTTCAATTTATTTTCCATTATCACGGCCTCTGCTGTTGTAATTTCCCACAGAAATACTCAGGCGCTGTGAGCTTTGCAGTTTTGTGCTTCTGCATTTTCCCCAAGCAATCCTATAAAGTGGTTACACAGTACCATTATCTCTACTCTAACTACTCCTCAGAAGTTCTTTGTGATATACTTTGTTTTCTGCATGTACTTACACGTCGGTGTGGGTTTGTTTGTTTTCTGAATGTGCATACAGTACGTGTGTGCACGCTTGGGTGTAAACCTGCACACTTCATTGTAATTATGTGCATTGTATTCATGCTTCTGTCCCTCTTTCCCCGCACCACCCCCGCTCTACTATTTGTTGCCGTGGTTACAGAGCAGCACTGGCTTCTGCACACCAGGCCCAACCCCTCCCCCAGACCCTCAGTGTTCTGGACAGCACACCCCAGGTTAAGGGCATGCACACCATCATCAGGTATGAGCTAAGAAATCAACATCTGTTTCCATTAAAGGAGAAAAAAAACGCTTGTGTACAAAAGCTGCCATCATCATAAATCCTGTACCGTTCTTTTGTTCATGACCACATTTAGAAACAAGGAAACCAGCCGCGATGAGTTCATCTTCTACTCCAAGAGGCTGATGCGTCTGCTGATTGAGCGAGCACTCTCCTTCCTCCCCTCGCAGGTGATAAACACCTATTTATACTGTTAATTATGTATGGGGCTGCACGAAGGTGCTTTAATCTTTTGTATGAAGCAGGAGATTATTGACTATGAACCATTAGATATCTGGGCGTAGATGGAGACTGGAGAAAGAAAGGGTCATATTGCCAATGGGTAGGAAGAAGCTGACAAAGCAGCAGAGTCACATACAGTATAATGTGTGGCCTTGAAATGGTGAAAGAGAAACGCAAATGGGAGCTGAATGGAAAAAGAGTAAGTGCTTGTATTTGCTAAAAAGAGAGTCGGATGGAAACGTATTGGGTCACCACAATAGAAAGTTTCCATACCTTAACCATAAGATACAGCTTAACACACATGACTGAAATTCGAAAATGAAATGATTGACTTCTAAAGAACACTACAGTGCTGTGATCAGCATTGTACTCACACTGTTTTTATATTATCTCAGGTCCACTTAGTGCAGACCCCCCAGGGAGAGGATTATGAAGGCAGGACTTTTGACGGGAGGAGGGTGAGTGAACTCCATTTACTTCCTGACGACCTTTTTTAATTTTAAGGACCATTGAAAAGAGTTTGATGCAATTAACCTCTGTTTAAATTATTATTATTATTTTTCTTTCCATTTGTTTTTCTTTAGATTACAGGCGTGTCCATCCTGCGCGCCGGGGAGACCATGGAGCCTGCTCTGAGGGCGGTGTGCAAAGATGTCCGCATCGGCAAAATCCTCATCCAAACCAACCAGGACACAGGAGAACCAGAGGTACAGATTCAAAATATGCAATTTGTGTGAAACATTTTGCATTAACTTCACTTTAATCTACTTTTATTGTCCTTTTTCACATATGGAAACTTTAAAAAAAAAAAAAACATGTACAAATTCTTTAACAATATTTTACAATGAGTTTCTTGCAATTAGTCATGGTCCTGTTGTTCCATCCTACTTTTTGCTCATATCATATATCAAGATGTAGCTACAGGATAGTACTTATCATTTAAATACATGTTAGTTTGAACCCACTTCCTGTTAAATATTTTCAGCTTCATTACCTGCGTCTACCAAAAGAAATCAGTGAAGACCACGTGATCCTGATGGACTGCACTGTGTCCACGGGAGCTGCTGCCATGATGGCTGTGCGAGTCCTCCTGGTGGGTGCGCCTGATTGGTCACAAGTCTATGCTGCATGCAATGAATCGCTTCCCTCATGTATTCTTTATTCACGTGTGTGTGTGTTTTCATTCCCAGGACCATGACGTTCAGGAGAACAAGATCCTGCTCGTGTCCTTGCTAATGGCAGAGATGGGAGTCCATTCGGTGGCGTACGCATTCCCACAGGTCAAAATCATCACCACTGCTGTCGACAAGAAAGTCAACGACCTCTTCCACATCATACCTGGCATTGGTGAGTAATGTTGAAATGAAGATATGCTGTTATTGCATTATATTTACCGTCTTTCTCCGCATTATCAATACTTGATGTCAATTATATTTCAATTAACGCTGATGTTTTCTCTGTTGTAGGAAACTTTGGGGATCGATACTTTGGAACAGATGCACCCCCTGACTGGAGCGACGACGAGATGGATGAGCCCAGTTATTGATTGCATTTTTAGCAGTGTACTAAGTTATTAGGTGATTCAGAGCCGTGCATTTCGGAGGACAGTATGAGGACGTACCCTTTGCTGCTGTTGGGCTGTAACGTGTCCTCCAAACCAAACCGGGAGCCCTGACAAATCAACTGAAACAGAACAAAACATTGCTTGTCACCTTGTTTGAATTTTAAAGTATATTATTTTATCTCATGTAAATGCTGTTGTGAAAAGTTGAGTTATTTTTACATGTACATTTAGTCCAAATATTTTATTTTACTTTTTAAATTAATGCAATATCTGAAACTTGCTGGCATGTTGCTTCGACAATAAATCTTTAGCCTTAAGCCGTGTACTGTGTAGACGACACTGAATGTGAATTTGCACGTGCCGTAAAAGGAAAAGACATCAAGCTTTTAAGGTTATTTTAAACCATATTCCTCACAACTTTCTCAAAAGTAAAATCGGAACATGAACTTGTGTTGCTCAACTTCCATCGCCGTAGGCACTTTCTGAAGACCATTCGATCGAAACAATGCGTGGGTGTAGCCGTCTTTCTTTCAGCTCTCTGGTTCACACTTTTTCCACTTTGTGAATGCTGACCCAACCAGTTAGGTTAGAAAAGCCTTTTTCAGTTTACAGCCAAAAGTATGCACATGTGGTGTATATTTATGCAGCATATCATTCATTTACATATTTCTATGTATAGACCTGACCAGTCAGCAGGCAAGTTATGTATCTGATATTTATACTTAGTATTGAAATGAATGTGGTCGGTCTGTTAAAGTTGGTGCCCCTTTATCTTTTTTGAAATGTTTGCCAGGGTTTGGTCACACCCCACAATGTTGGTTCATTTGGTTATTTGAACTGTTGCAATGAGAAATCGGAAGAAGAGGAATGTTGAATATCATTTTGAAATTGAAATGTAGTTTCATTAATAGGATCTTCAACAAGTTCACAATTAATTATAATTATGTATTGCATCATTTGTTTACAAAAAAATCATTATATAGGCCTTTATATACTGTATGATAATTTAAAAAGCTATTTATTTTTACTTTTTCTTTTTACATTTATTTGACAAAAACAACTGTACACCCTTAAGGGGAACAAAATACTAACGTGAACATGCTACTTGTAGCCACGTTAGCTATAAAAGCACTGTTACTACTGTCGGCGGTTACTGCTGAATACAACCGTTAATGAGTCATTGAACTGAACATTCATCCATTGTGTTTTGACTGCGTGCTGTTATGTGTTTACTGCTGCTGCATGTTTTTATATGTTAAATAAAAGTGCAGTTTAGCTTTTCAAATGGCTCAACGTGTATTATTTAATTGATGTCATATTTTCAACAAGCTCAACCCAGTTAAAGTCTTTAGTGTCAGTTAAACCCATGAGGTCAGGGTTATTAAAACACACATAGCACTAAGCGTAAACCTCTAACCTCTATATTGTTTCCCTTCATCAAACATTGTAAGACCTTTACTTGAAAATGAACAGGAAGGATATTGTGGTTGTCCTCTTCTCATGGAAAGGAACCTTGATATCTCCCATCACTTTCCATAATTATCACTCTGACAGCTGTCAAGACGGCCGCCACGGTAACGTTTGATTGACACACATTTGATGAGGCTGATGGACAATTACAAAGCAGCAGCCTATTAGGCGGATATTGACCCACAAGAGGCAGCTTTCTTCACAGGAAGGGGGAGTGAGGATGACACTCAAAAGACGTGCAAGATCTAAATGTATCAGGAAGCTCGGCAGAAGCATTTTTATTCATGTGCTCTAGTTGAATCCAGAATTAAATATGCAGCTGTCTTACAACTGAAAGCTTTTATTGTCTTGTTATTAATTGTTTAATGTTCTTCAACATTTAAAATGGCTGACTTCTGATGAAAATATAATATCCAGTTACATTAAGGCAAGGCACATTTATTTATACAGCACCTTTCAACACAAGCAAATCAAAGTAAAGATGTAGTGCGGTGTAAACATGTTATAAAGTGATCATTTAAAGCGTAAAAATTAGCTGTCTATTTAAACCTTTGTTGGCGGCTATTCATTTTTCAGTCACAATATGTATCACTCCCTCTTCACCCAAGCATAATATTTATACTTGCCATTGTTTGGTGACATTCCTTAAATACTATTATAATTCAATGCATATGTACTTTATTTCTTAATGTCAAACTGCATGAAAACATCCTATTTGGTCCTTTGAGTGGAGATGTCAGTGGAAAGTTTACCACCAGCACTGCACTAACAAACAGGAAGGTGGTGTGTGTGTGTGTGTGTGTGTGTGTGTGTGTGTGTGTGTGTGTGTGTGTGTGTGTGTGTGTGTGTGTGTGTGTGTGTGTGTGTGTGTGTGTGTGTGTGTGTGTGTGTATAATTGTGTGAGTTGCATCCTTATTCGTAGTTCAGAACATGATGAGGTCACAGCTTAGTGAGGGCAGCAGGAGTGGCCTTTTTTCAGCTCAACAACCTGCTTCTTTTTCATCCTCCCTTCAGTAGCTTGGCTCCAGGTTGATCTGCTCTCTTCCTGTGCGCCTTCTTTTGCTCTTGACTTTTCAAAGATGAAGATTGTTTCCCTGTCTGCCTTCACTGGGTCCGAGGAGTCAGAGGGTCTGCCATGTGGGTAAGAAGTACACAGAGGAAGCTCTTAGAGAGAAGGAGACTTCACAAACTTGCCACAATCCTCCATCATTGTGTTGATTGGTGCGAGATGAAAGGGAGGAAACATAAAACATAACTTTGTATTTATGGTTGCTATTTGCTTGGTTAATGTGCTATCTGGCAGAGAGTGTGTCTAGATTGTTAATGTTGAAGTGATGGTGTGAGAAGGCCAACACAGCAGTGGCTTAATGCAGAGAGTTGAGGATGAATAATTCAGACGGTGGATTTCTGAATCATGAGAGGAGGGTTTGGATTAGTCTGCTGAAAAGGGTAAAGTATTGTCTCTCCATTTCTCCCCTTTCACTCTCGCTTTATCGGTGTGTTTGTGTTCTCCTGTGCTCTCCATCTGCATAGTTTATCATGAGAGTTACATTTCTAAGAGACGGGGCTATCCTCATAAAGTCAGATCAGGGTGATTTAGATGTTTTTAGTATAAGAGGCAGTGTGTGCATTAGGCTGCGTTCGAGGAGTGTTTAATTGCTCACTGAGTGGTTTCAGTGCATTAGCTAACAACAGAGAGCCAGATGTGGTGTTAACTGTTATATTTTTGAATGAGAGCATTTACACACAGCCTTTCATGAATTGCATTGTTGAGTTCATAAGGTTAAACCTAATATTTTGAAGTTAGATTACATTTTAGACTGGGAACAACACCTGTATCCTTCTTTGAAGATAAACGGGATAAATGTTTTACAGTATAATGTGGAATTATAAAACCAAAATTAACTAGAATATTTCAGTTGTTGCTTTAAGTAATGTTTTTTAAATAGTATTTTTTACTTTTTTTTTGTATCTAATTGGGTGAATTTTTTTTTCTGCCGCCAAAATCCTAACATTCAAAAACAGTCTATTTTGGTCACAAACATCACAAACCTACAATCCAGCTTATTTTAGGAGATACTGTTGTTATATTTAAGATAATTAGTTAAAACTATACTAGTGCGACTAACACTATTATGTTAATGTGATTTCTTTCTTTTTATAAAGTTGTGTTTGTTCAAATAAATTGTATTGCATAAATTACCCAGAAGACCACAATTATGTCAAATATACATATGTTACATATTTTTAATCAAGTTATTTTGTTTTTGTCGAAGGAGTTGCGCTCAGTGTGGACACTGTGTGCTGAGGCTCGTGGAGCCCAAAGCCCGCTTTAATTCTTGAGTAGTTCTTCGAGGACTGTCCTACCTGAGAATGGTGATTTCAGGCTCAATCTCAGGTTCGTCAGCCCATGAAAAGCTAACTCACCCCAGCAGATTAGGACGAGAAACACCAAAAAAGAAAATCTGCCAGGACTGTGATGATATGCATTCTGTTATAAAATAAGCAAAGATCTAAACATCAGATAAACAACCTGATTAATAATTAGTTTACTGTGTAATTTCTGAATATTGCATTCAATATCTAAAACTTGCCTGACTTTATTGTCAAAATATACCTTTCCGGTCCCTCTAATATATCGAATGAAATCAAATAATGCATATCTAAACAATGTAGCAAAAATAATTTCTTCCACTTAATACAAATGGCAATAATATATTGAAATGGCCTTTGAAAGGGGCTCTTATCCTCACACTGACTTCCCCAGGTAAAATATTAACACACAGCAGCAACAGTTCCCCGAACATATCCCCAGTAGAGGGAGCAGTGTACACACTAACCAGAGAGCACAGGCTGTCACTGATGTGAACATTACTTTAGTTATTTTTTATTTGATTTCAAAGCTAAATCACCTCAATCAACCATTCAAGGATTTTTTTTTAAATGTCTTCATGAATGGCTACATAATTACTGAAAATGACTGAAAGAAGGATGGTGAAGGTCACCTCACAAGCTGCTTTCACATCGTAACGACACGAGGACACAGCTGAAATCTGTTATTTTAAAACACGAGTTATATTTTATTGTATGTACCCACGTTTTATGATATATTTAACCTTGTTAACATTGTTATTGGATCCTACTTAAGAATAAAGCTGGTAATTCAGTCTGCTATTATTATTATTATTATCTTATTTGACATCTGCAAAACAAATCATTTCTGATCACAATTTGTCAGACTAGAATAAATGATGAATGCCAAATAAAATACCAAATATAGGATGAGAAAGTATTTCTATGTACTTATATTTTAAGTACCTTCATATTTCCGTACTGATGAGACGTGTTAGTGAATAGGAAAGACAGGCTATCGGATATTATAATCCTTTAACTGCTTTATTACCAACTATTTTGACGAACGAATACTAAAGAAAAACGCATTATCATGGAGAGATACAGTCAATGGATATTTGATTTGGTTCAAGAAACAAATTTCAATATTTGACTTGTATCCAGATGTGTATGTGTGCAGTGCAGCTATTATTTATACATCATTGTTGTGCATAGATTGTCCGTGCCGAAAAATATAAAAGCTTAAATAAATGTTAAAGAATCTGAGAATTTCTATTTCTGCCAGTTAGTAACGCAAATGTAATTCAACATGTGCTTAATCATCCTGCATAAAACACAACCCTAACCCTAAAATGTAATGAAACACAATAATTATTGTCGGGTATCTTTTCTCAAAACTATCCAAAAATAGTACTGTCAGATGCACCGTGGTATTTGCAGCATCTCGCAACACTTCAGTTTTCTTTTTTTCTCTGAAAGCCGACTTCTAGATTGTTCTGGTCGCTGTCAGCCTGGGAGATTCATTCACTTTGTGTCTTTGCTTTATGAACTGTTTATTAGAATAAAAAAAGTGTGTGAAAATAATTTACAAAGCGGCATTCAACTTTAGGAAGCCCACTATCCTTTGTTTTTCAGGAGAAAACCTTTCAGGAGAATATGAGGCTAGCTCTTTTTCACATTATGACCTCTCACTTAGATGTATGTATAAATCAAACGTTAAACTCACAGGTGTCAAATTTTATTTTTTAATTGAGTATGATAACGTTTGCCGTTCTGTTTCCTACTAACTATCAATGCAATGTTTCCATACCAGATAATAAGAGCGCTTCACTGTTTCCGTATTATGTTACTCCAGAAGCATGTTATATTTAGACATGTCAAAATCATACAGTTAATGATCCAACTTTTGCGTCTCTGACAATGTTTATTTTTTATCCAACAGAGCAAAGTTGAATAGAGGGCATATAATACTTTTTTGTAGAGTGTGAAAATGTTTTATGCGCCTTAAAAACAAACATGTGCTTTGGGTTTATTAATGTACCACAATGTCCGCCATTGGTTTATTGGCCCATGTTGGTTTTCAGGTATTGTTTTAACTCAAAGGTCTTTATGAAAAGGGTCTAAAGAGACAGCAGGTGCACCCTGTCACACCGCAAATGAAGTGTCGCTACCGTTGTTATTTTTGTTTCCCTACTATGAACCCACATTATCTTTTATTCTGGTTTGCAGTAATCAAATGAAAGCAACTTGGTTCAATGTAAACGTATTCACAGTAGCTTTCTGTCACTGCATGCAAACTGATTTAACAAGCACTAGGAAATGGGTCCTGTAGAAAATGGACAAGAGGAGTGTGTGACCCCGGTGACCTTTCTTTCATCGGGGTTAAGGGTCAAATTGGGATCCAGCTCTCTGTGGAGAGATTAAACCCGGTCACCAAGGTAACATAATGGGCAACCTGGATGACCAGGGTCACATTGGTGAATGCTGACTCTCAATGTATATTACACACTGGCTTTTATCGTATGGGTGAAGAAGGGAACCTGCTTATTTCTGTCATCTGTCTGTATATTGTTCAATTAAAAATAAATGTTTTTAATATTTGAATGACTACAGTCTGTGTGCGTTTGTGTGTGAATGTGTGTGTCTTTTCACGCTAGCTCTCCTGGCTTTAACCTTTGTTGCCCCACAGCGTTCTGTTTGTGAGTCAGCGGACAGGGGGTTGAAGGGTTTTGAGCTTGTCGCCCGGGGTCAGTTGGCTCCGTATGAATGAGTTGAATGAACATGTGCGTGGACAGAAAAGACAGATCATGGTGGCCAAGTGTGAGCCAAGGCGGCTGGCAAACAGCGCAGTCTGAGCCACGGTGAGGACGTTCAGGTCAACTCATGTCACGGAAGAAAATAAAAAGGTGCTCGACTTGAAGGAATTCAATTTTAATCATATTTTTGCCAAATTATTGCTGGTTTATAAACAAAAAACATTATCAGATTAAGGTTGTTGCTATACTATGTATGCTATGCTATATATATATATGTTGCTTACTATAATATCCTATGTCTTAGAGGCTTTTGTCATTTAATAAATTGTACTTATTCTAGCCCATTGCCTAATTCATTTAATTTACAATTGAAACTTCCGGGCACTATTGCATCAATATTTAGAAGTATACTATCTTAAGTAATAGCTTAAGATAGCTTTGAGAAGTAATAGCTTAAGATAGTTCATATATCACAATAAACGTTTATTCAAACTAAATTCAATTATATGTAACTCTCGTGGTGATGGATTGTGTGTGTGTGTGTGTGTGTGTGTGTGTGTTAGAGGGTTGAAAGGTGTGGTGTGAGCTGAGGTCAGTTGGTTCCAGCTCAGAGGAGAGCGCCGCCGCGGCCTTGGAACAGTGTGGGGGTAGTTCACTTCCCTTTTCCCAGCCCCATGGCTTCCTGTGAGCACTGTAACCGTTAACTACACCCTCCTCCCCTGGCCTACACCCCCTCACACCACCATCACACGCCAAACCCTCTGCTCATACACCTTCTCTCCCCTCTTTCTCCTTTATTCCCTGGCCAATCAACACAAGCACACACTCCAACAATAGTCCTCTTTCCTCATACTGTAGTGGTCACACCTCGCTCGACAACAATCTCTCAGTTTCTCTCTGCTGCTCCGTGCCTGACCTCCCCGCTAGCCAACTACAAGTTAACACGAGTGTAAGCATGTTTGTGCTTGACCCAGGTATGTCTTCGCTCCTGATGGGAGTCCGGTCAAATGCCAGTGTCTCGTCCTCAAGCATCTCATTGAAAGATATTCTAAAGATCCTGCATCTGCTTAGCAACTGCTGAGTCACAACTGAAAGGTGTCTGTAAGCAGATACAAGACATATATGTGTTGTTGTTTTATTCTTATAAGTAGAATAAAACAACAAAAATGCCTAAAAGTGTGAAGCCATGTTATAGTCACATCTGAATACACCTACAGTACCAGCATCTCGCTTTTCTCTCATCAGACATTGTTCTGCGGCAGAGGAGAATTGTGAACGAGATCTTGTGCGTCAGTGTGTGTGTGTGAGTGGGCGTATATAAGCCTGTGGTCTGTGGAGGGACAGTAGAGATGTGTTGCAGAGTGTGTGTGTATGTGGGGGGGTGTATACATTGTGTGTGTGAGCTCCATTGGTAGAGGGTGTTTTGGGGGCTGGGAGGGGGTAAGGTCTACTCCTCAAAAGGGAGTGCTGTTCCCGTAGGGGGGAGGAGGAGTGAGTGTATGTGGGGGAGTAAGTGTGGGGGCAGTTAGGCCATCTGGACTGTGAGGAGGCTGAAGAAAAGGGAGAGTGTGTGTGTGTGAGAAGAGAGAGAGAGAAAGAAAGAAGGAGGGAGAGACGGGATGAGAGGAGAGATGGAAATTGAGGGTGTGGGAGAGAGGATGGTGGTACGTGAAGAGCAACAGAGGGAGGAATGTTGGTTGTGATCATTACGCAAAACATTTCCACCGAAGTACTCAACATCCTGCAATATCTATTGATTTTACTCAATAGAGACACAATGAGTGTGTGAAGGCGCATCTGAGTATAGGATAAGGAAAAGATGTTTGTGTTTCAAAGCCTCAAGGTAGCTCTTCCTATATAGTACATTATAATGAGTAATTATCTGTATAGCGTTAGATTGCCAAAGTCATCCCACCATTATATTGGCAATTTTATTCAAGTAAAGTGTGAGTATGAGTTGAATTGCAGATTGAACAATGTTAGTGTTTTTATTGGATAATGTTAAGTATAATGCATAATGTTATTTAAGTTAATAAACAATTTAATTAAGAAACAAGTTATCTTCACACAGACTTAATTCCAAGCAATTTGCACAATAGATTATGTCAGTTATGTTTATTTTTGCCAATATTTCTCAAAATGGTTATGAGAATACATCAATATTTCTATCAATATATGTATACTCTTAACACCAAGTTCATAAAGATGTCCCAAAAATGTTCAGATGCCTCAATAGCTCAGCTCACAGAGGACAACAAATAAATGGACACAATTTGGCCTATATTCATTGAGCCATTATGTGAAAATGTTAGGGGCCAAAGCTAAACAATTGAATTATGTAGGATGATAATTAGTAGAAATCACATGAAAGTATACCCTTATAACTTCCTTATAAGGAGAAAAGACACACTTATAAGAACGTAAGGTGTGATTCAGCAGCTCAGCCTTTTGGCAAGAGGACTGTGAGCTACAAGACACTGGCAGGAACAGGGTTAGCACTTTACATTTAACACCTTATTTAATTAGGTTTGCATTCAATCTTGCAAAAATAAGGTAGTGATGGCGAGATGAAGCCTTATGAAGCTTTTCCAGCCAATTGGTTCGCTAAAGGGTTCATCTCATGAGGCTTAATTTCAACACAAACCCCCCTGTTGGTCAACGTGTGTAAAACAGGCAGATATGACATCTCAACATATCTTTCTCATACCGAGTTCCCAATGAGTAAAGCCTTAGAATAACTCTAAACAACGAACGTGAAATCATATTTTCTTGTAATCAATTTGTATCAATATTGTACAGGCCATAAGACTATTAAACACCTGAACTTAACACCTGCATTTATTCATGTGTTTATTTATACATTCATGCATTTATACATACACATTTGTTTTCCTTATTTATTTATCTCCCATTAATTTATTTGTCTATGGGCCCGGGTACAGGAGGGTAATGTGAGTGTTGTGGTTCCACCGATCTGAAGCACTACCTGAGCAGTCACGTGGTATCGAGGGGCAACGAGGCTTCGTTTGTCATCGATGACGTCACTGGCCTAAAACGATACAAGCCTCGATACACGCTTCACCAAAAACTTCCTGGATTACTATAACCATGCTCTGAAGCCTCGGCGCAATACACATCACTAAAAGAAGGTGGATTAAAAAGGGTGTTTGTGATTTCAAACAAATCATTTAAAGCATTGTGTTTATTCACCTGGTTGATTGTGTGGCTTTAAGTTACAGCTTTCACACACACCAACACTAATTTCCTTAATTACTTTCTGGCAGTGGCGTAACACGGTTGTGATTGGCCCCGTTGCAAATATTGTTTTGGGGCCCCCCCATCGCCCAGAACATAAACGCACGCTGATGCGCTCACACACACACACACACACACACACACACGGACACACACAACCACTCATAAGCGCCACATGTAGGCTATCAACAACAGCCTGCCCTGGCCTCAGACCACCACAGCCAGACAACGGCACAGCGAACTAATCACACAATCACTTTACAGAATTAATCGAGATTTCGAGGACGATGTATGACAAAAAAGTTTGTCGGTTTAGCTGTTACATCTCTTTGTTCTCTCTTGTCCTTTCTCTTTTGAGCGCCGCTCTTGTGCTTTGGTTTGCTGTACATTATAAATGCAATCTATTCAATTTTTTATAATGCTGCCGAAATTGCTGCTGCTATAGCTACAGTACCTATCTTTTGAGGTTGATTAAACGGAAGGTATCACATGACATGAGAGGGAGCAAGGTCATTGGACAGACAAATTACAAATACATTTAGGTTGCTTGGTCACTTTGAAGACTGCGTGAACCGGTCAATGCCATTGGGGCCCCCTCGCCGGCTCTGGGCCCCGGTTACGCCACTGCTTTCTGGCATTTTGCTGACTGATTTCTAGAGTTAAAGGGAAATCTGGCTAATGTATCTCATGATATACGGCCACTATGTATATGTTCCTTGAGATGCAAGTTAATCATAATGAAAAATGGCACATTTAGAGATGTGGGATAGGATTACTTAAAAAACATGGTAGATGTTCCGGGGACAAATATACCCAAAAACTCTCAATCAAAATGAGTTTCTAAAGTTGATGCATTAATTGTGTCCCTTACCTGTAGGTGCAGAACCATGCCTGAAGGTATTACATTTTCCATCAGATTATTACAGTGTATAATTTAGCAATTTTTTGACATTTTGTATTATCATAAAGAAAAGCATGGGTGCTACTAATAAGATTAACCATGACTGTTCTCTCAGGAGTCTCAGTAAGCCATGACAGAGTGAAAATAAGCCAGCATGCACAAAACCAGTACCCTGAGCAGCTAAATGGAATCCAGCCATTATTAAATCTATTTTTGTACACCTTTGCTTTTCCTACTGTGACATTTCAAAATGTCTTCCTTGAAGAAGGCCTCTGGAGGAGATTAACCTGTGAGGGAACACCTATAAACCCTGTGTTCCTCACACTATGTCATTTAATGCTGTGTATCCAGATGTACTGTTTGGTCCCTGTGCCAGATGGGCAAAAGTATACCCTATTCATGATTAGATATCAAACCATGAAATCCAGCTGTCTTGTTGACGCAGCAAGCATGGAGTTTTTGGGGCCCTTGCCGTCTCGATGGGCCCCTGGGACAGTTGTCAGCTTTGGCTGGTTAGTAATGCAGCCTTAACACTGTGATGGTTGCTGGCTCTTGATTAATGACTATTATTGTAAGTACTCACCACATATTATGTTGCATTGTGGGAGAATTTGAGTCTCTGGAGAATCAGACAAGACTATAAAGTGGCGGACACTTTGTTCTTTACAATAAATATATTATTTCTATTCAAATGGAGTTTGGTGTTACAGTAAGTGCTCTCCATGGAGAAAGGCAACTTTTCCAGCCAAATCTGTGATACGCACAAGATACGTAATGACAGTCAGATATCATAGAGTTTGTTTAAGGACATGAGCAGTTGCGTGAGACAGACTACAGAATCCAGGTGAATTCAATTTGAAGGTTTAAAGAGACATACCACATGTTCTTTGGGTGTGAGCAGAAGATAAAAGGTTTCGTTACTGCCCTTGGATGTTTGCTGATCAACATCCCCTTCTCATCAACACATCACATCCCACCCCCCTTCTCTTTGCCACATCAATACCATCTTCTCCTCCCCCAAGACCTTTCCTCTTCCCATCCCCTCTCCTGCCCTGAGCTCCTCGGGCCCTCCTGGCTGACGGGTCAGCAGGGGTCGGGGGCTTGTGACTCCCTTGTCCATGCTCCGTCCTCTCTCTCCTGACCCCAGTCAGACTTTCTCTCCATCTCCTCCATGCAAACACTCCTCCTTTTGTCTCATTATTTGACCCACTTTTCCTCTCTTTCTCCCTCCATCTCAGTTTGTCTGTTTCTTCGCTTGCTCAAGCTGTTCTTGGATGGCGTATTGATTGGGGTTTCTATTCACCTTCACTCACATCCTCCCTCTCTCTCCGAATCAGACTCTCTCTTTTTTATTTTGTTCCCCAGTGTACTGTAATGCTCAAACCTGTTTGATCTGTGTGTTTGTGTCTGTCTATCTATTGCTTTCCTAAATGTCTCCATTTACTGTAAGCTCTACCACCATGCTGTGCTCAATTTCTATCTCCACCTTCAGCTCTCACACACACACACACACACACACACACACACACACACACACAACACACACACACACACACACACACACACACACACACACACACACACACACACACACACACACACACACACACACACACACACACACACACACACACACACACACCGGTTGATCAGTCGGCCTCAGATGTATAACAAATTGACTGCAGTCTGACTTGTGGCTCACATTTAACACGTTTGTCTGATCTTCAAGTAATTTCTCCCTTTGCTGTGTGTGTGTGTGTGTGTGTGTGTGTGTGTGTGTGTGTGTGTGTGTGTGTGTGTGTGTGTGTGTGTGTGTGTGTGTGTGTGTGTGTGTGTGAAAGACACAGAATGAGAGTATGTGTAGAAATGGCGTAAGCCAACGTTTCTCAGCATGTTAACCTTTTTCCCAAAGGCCACTGGTGTTAAATCATCATTTCTAAGGACTGCATGGGTAAATACATCGAGTACCTGAGTAGATTTACGTACACATACATACACTGTGCAAATACACACACATACCCTCAGAGTTAACACAAACACAGCCAAGGGGAGGGGCTGTACTTTATCCCCACATAGCTGAAGGGAGAGGAGATGAGGTACAGGAAAAAAAAATTAGAAACCAAATTAGAGGAACTGGTCAGGCGAGGATAAGAGGCTGAGAGGAGTTGGAGGGGAGGGAGGGTGGTAAAGGGTTGAAGGCAAGGAGGGCTAGGACAAACAGAGCCAGTGACCTGAGGAGGGAGTGTCTGAGAACCTACCCAGCATGCATCAACAAGGAGGCTGCTGAGAGGACAGAAATACGAGTTACAACAGCTCACGGTGAAAAAGAGCGAGAGCACAATGTCGAACGTGTGTCTACGCGAGTCGTCTTTGTCCAGCGGTCACCTTCTGACCCTTCCCTTGTATGTGCGTGTCTATTCTTACATAGCAGCCCCAAAAGATCCCAACAAAAGCCTTTCTTGTGTCCACCCTTATCACACCCTGCCCCCATGCTGACCCCCTCCCCCCAACATGCTTCATCATCACCCCCCTCACACCTCAGTGAGACAAACACAGACCTGAAAACACACATATGCCTGACAGCATCATAGGATGTTTTTCAAACTCACACAACACACATCGACCCCCAACTCCCAATCCAGATGACTGACTGCTTCATCCCACGGCTTTCCAGTCAGCCTCTCCTTCTGAAAGAGTGTAAAGATCTGGGAAATGTTTTATCTCACAGAAAAAAGAGTCAGCAGGGTGAGGCTGGATGAAAACACTTATCACATTATCGTCCTGATGACTGTTCCGGTTGTCGGTGCAGTATCATCGTCACGCTGAGATGCACGACAGACACTCATACTGCACCGACATAATGAGTGATGAATATTCCTCCACATAAAACATCACTTTACTTTGTGCTAAGACAGACAAATGGGATACTTACACATTACAACCTCCTTCTACCGTGACCTCCGCCCCCAGCCTCTTCTAACTCTCTCCCATTCTCCCTATCTCATCCCTCTTCCAGATCCTTCTTCCTTTCTATCTCCCTGTCTTCTATTGCCTCATCTCCTTCTCTTGTTGGTGTAAGTAAGCAGCTTAAACACCTACAGGGTGTGACATTGGGGCCCCACGCGCCTCCATATGCAGTCATTGCAGGCGGGAGAAAAGCAGCGCTGAAAAGGAGAGCGTTTTATCCGTCTATTCTGTGTTCCCCTCTCTGCCTGGCATCGGCAGCACAAGTGTGGTTAAGGCAAAGCCAAGGCTGTCCCCTCACATTAGCCCGGGCTGAGCCAGACAAGCCGTCAGCCCCCCCCGCAAGACTGTCCTCCACTGCTCATCTCACCCTCTCTCTCTCTTTTCTCATCCTCTTTCCTCCTCTCCTCCGCTCAGCTCAGCTCTACCATGGGCACCGGTCCCCAATCTCCAAGGTGATTATGACAAAAACGAACGACCCCCAAGAGACGAGGCCAGCAGAGATAAGAGAGAAAGAGGAGGATGGCAGAGGGAGAGAACGAGGAGGATGAGGAGGAAGGGATTGGAGATGATGTAACAGGGAATTTTGGCTTTGCGTAGAGAGTCTCAGAACCAGCAGTTCATATCAGCCCATATCTTTCTATATCTCTATCTCGCCATCTTATTTCAATTATCTTTTGCAGGTAGAACGGATTCAGGGAGGTATCCGTGGGAGAAGGTAACTGATTATATTTACTCATGTACTACAATGGAGTAGAATATGAAGTAAAGTGCACTTTTTACACCCTATAATAATTCAACAAGTGTTGTTAATTAAAGGTCTCATGTCATGGCCATTTCTACTGATCATAATTCCATTGTTGAGGTCTACTAAAATAGATTTATACTGTGCAATTTTTCAAACTCACATTGGTTTCTCATACAGCATCTCTGTAAAGTATGTGTATTCACACTCTGTCCTAAACGGCTTGTTGGAGCTCCTGCCCCCCCCCCTCCCTCCCTGTGAGCCCAGTGTTCTCTGATTGGTCGGGACGTTGAGAGGCTCGTTGCTGCGAGCTGCTGCGAGGAGCGAACGAGCCTCTCGGCGATACAGCGAGAACAAGCTAAATTCATCCTGAGCACACACAAACACTCACATCCGAAGTAAAAACCATAAGTGTGGCTTGATATTGAGTAAGAAAAAGGTTTATAACGCTGTGAGAATGGGTCTGCGGAGAGCATTTCTCCGCGATCCCAAGTTAGCAGCCCGAAAAACGTTTACCCGCATTGAAACAGTTGTGGTAGATACCTTGTTTGTTTTAAACATCATAAATACACAAACACCAATGAATACTTACAGGTTGTGTACCCGAATCTCCCGCTGATCCAAACAAAGAAGGAACAGCATCGTTCTTCAGTGCCTATACGCTGTACATATCCGGCATGAATCGCTGAAAGGTTTGGGAAGCTTTGTTTCATGAAAGGCTGACAGAGGGTGTGGCCTCTGGGTATCCCCACGTCAGAGTGCCCAGGAAGAAAATGAGAAATCTCCAACGAGGCGTGTTAGAGTTTTACTCCCTACAGGGTGTACTTTGAGGGTTTTTGACTCTGCAGACCGTTTACATGCATAAAAACCTTCATAACACACAAGGGGACGGGTAATAACCAGAAAAGCATGACATGGGCCCTTTAAGATATATATTTTTAAAGGGAGATCGGGGCTATTCTGGATAATGAGCACATTCTACTTTGTGCTTTGTTCCATACATTTCTGTAGGGACATTGTCAATGAAGGACAACAACATGTGAAGCAACTTGTAAACACATTGACATAATATAACATTTTGAGTATTTTTAACCTATTAGTATTACCAATAGTTGCTTATTTACTACTACTGTTGTTGGTGTCTACCCACTACTGAAGGAAATATCTGGCTCTATTTTTGCTCAACTCCACTATATTCACTATCTCTGGTCTCTAACTTGTTTGTTTGAGCTTTGGTACTGATCAGGTTATAACAGCTGCCTACTGAGGCCGAAAAATATGCTATGTATGTGTAAGTGAGAGGGAACCAAAACAATAAAGCTGTGAGCTGGATGGCTGAACAATGAATAACTATAAAGTTGTGTACAGGGGAGAGGAGCTAAACTCAACTGATAACTCTCTGTAGGTTTATTACTGATCGTGTTATTTGATACGTTGTATTATGAAGTAAATGTTATCAGCTTTAAATACATTATTTGGATTCTTCCTCTATCAAAAGTAGATAGATAGAAGGATGAATGGATGGATAGATAGATAGATGGATAAAGTAGACAGATAGATACATATTGTAGATGGATAGATACATAGATAGATACATAAGTTCATAGCTAGATTGTAACTAGCACAAATTATATCCTAGCCCTGTGAGGGTCAGAAATAATTTGTTGTGGTGCGGAATGGGGTCATGACCCCAACCGGTCAGCGGGGTCAAATCTAACAGCAGCACTGAGCCCAAGAAGGTCGTTAAAGAGACAGAGTGGCCTGGTGGGGGGGAACTGAACGGGGGATGCTGTTAACCCCTTCCCCTGCCTCCCTGCTGAAACGAGAGGAAGCAATGAAAAAGGAAATGTAGTGAAGGAGAAGAGATGAGAGGTCATATTATTGTAGCATAGCAACCCAGGTTTCAGTGTGGGTTGAGGCAGGCAATAATATATAATATTGCAGAGAGGTTAGACAGCTTAGAAGAACCTTTCAAGATGGATGTGGAAAGAGAGGTGCACTTTCTGAGCAGAAGAGGGGGAGGGAAGGTAGGAGAGGGAGTGGGGGTGAACAGAGTTGGTGGAAAAAAATAGCCTAATCCTCCCATCTCCATCCACTCCCCCTTTCGTGTCTCTCTCACTCTCTCCTTCTCTTTCTTTCCCTCCCTCTCCCTCCGCTATGTGCATCATTAAAACAAGCAGAGTAGTGTTCAGAGCGTGGGGCTGCACTGAGACGGTGACCTCCACAATAAGAAGATGTTCTTGCTTCGGGGAAGAGAAGGTCGTATTGTACTCCTCTATCTCCCTCTCTCGTTCTCCTACTACTTCCAATGAAGTAAATGAGATTTGGAGGGGGGGTAGGACAGTGGAGGAAGGGATCAAGAGGGTAGACATGCAGAAAGAGAGACGGAGATAGTGAGATGAAGAGACAGCAAGGGCAGTTTAATGTAGGATTCATAACACAGCGAGCGGGAGGTAAGATATGAAAAACAAGGAAAGATCTGAATTCCCCTGAAGTAAAGTGGCTAGGAGGGTTAGAGCGAAGCAGACAGGGGCCGAAACCTCAGAAATGCAGCGTATGAAAAGCCTGAATTTGAGTCTGCCTATTTTTCATTTGGGAGGAAGATTATTCCTGAAATGGGAAAAGTGTTTTCTCCAGACACGCAGATGGACAGAGTGAGGTCAGCCAGGAGTCGTCCTTATCAAAAAACACCGAGACTTGAGGGAGGACCAGCGCTATCTGCATCCTCGTCCAGCGGCATCTTTCCATCATATACATACAATACCCACAAAGGCCCCTGTAGGGAGGGAAGGAAGTCCTATGGGTGATACAAGGACAGGCAGTGGTGTGAACACCCCCCCCCCCCCCCCTCCCCTGCATGTCGCATTCACACAGGAGCAAAATGTGTGGGCAGCGGGCACAAACACATTCTCTGTATCTTCCAGATGATTATACATCCTTTAAATCCAATAACCTCGATTCATTCTGCTTCTCCTTGCATCATTCTTTATTGCAATTCATTCATTATCACTTTCCTTAAGAAATCTGCTCATTCTTTGGATTCCTTTCCACTTTTTATTAATGCCATCCTTCCTTCCTTACCTCTTGCCCCTCAATTCTTTCCGTCTTCTCTTCCTTCCTACCTCTTGGTTCCCATACTCTTAATTTGCTCTTTCCCTCTGTGGGTGGACCCTTTATAAAAGCCTTGTCGTTTCCCAATACTGATTTGAGTATCACTAAGCTGCACCTTCACACATATTGTTGTCTCACACCTTGTGCCAAATATTCCTTTGTAAAGCCTTCCCCCATCCCCTGCCTGCACCTGGTAGAGATAGTGCTTTTCCAGCTGCAGGCTCTGCTTTCTATACAAGCAGGGCTAGGATGGCAGAGGCAGCACACAGCTGTTCCCCTTGGTAAATTGATAGTGAAGGGTAGTATGTGGCTTTGAAAGAGCCAAGTGCTATTTTTACGACAGTTGTAGATTTTTTGCTGTTTAATTTGATGTGACCAATTACACCGCTGCATTCCTCAGCAGGGGGGCACGCTGGGAGAGCAAATTAATACTCGACTTCAAAAAGTTTTCCAAAATTGCGTTAGCTCATAGTTTGTAGCTATTCAAACGCAAGTCATAACGAAGGGATCTGGTCTCACTTCTGCTCTGAGCAAAGATGTGTGTCTCTTCTCTCGTCTGACTGATTTTTAAATGCTTTATCCCAAGCCTTAGATACAAACTATTAAAGTATAAACAACAAGCAATAATTTCTAGAAGAGGGACAGTCCCATTGGATAAGCAGCATTTCAGTCTGACACACTAACCCCCCTCCCAAATGCAAACACACACACAAGTCCACAACACACGCATCACCTTGTGTTTCAAGGACCCTTTGTGAACATAAGTACCACACACACACACACACACACACACACACACACACACACACACACACACACACACACACACACACACACACACACACACACACACACACACACACACACACACACATACACACACAAACCACCGTCGTACAGAATTCTTGCTTGCCCCCTCACACCACTACTCTCCCTCCTGAGTGGATTGTTGTGATGAGTGTTCCTAGGAATGAATACATGTGTAAGTGGCCTAATGATGCCTAAACCCATCGAAGAGCGGACAGAGGAGGAGGGAGAGGGAAAGGGGGAGAGAGACAGGAGGCTGATGTTGAGGAGGTGGTGCAGCGGTGGGCCGGGGTCATGCTTGTCGTGTCAGGCGGATTGCAAGGCCTCATTGGCGAGGGAACCGGCTCTGAGTAAAGCAGCTTGTTTCAGGCAGGGATTGTGTTTGGGGAATTTTGAGGGAGAGAGAGCGATATGTACAGCCTTAATCCACATGGCCTGACATTCTCCCTTATCCAGCCCTCGGCAGCCAGCCACCCAGACTGATGGAGGCACGGCTCTACCCCCTGCTGCGCATCACTTTCCACACACACACACACACACACACACACACACACACACACACACACACACACACACACACACACACACACACACACACACACACACACACACACACACACACACACACACACACACACACACACACACACACACACACACACACACACACACACACACACACACACACACACACACACACACACACACACACACACACACTCACACACATACTACACATTATGCTTTGCCACCAGTTCTCTTCCCCTTAAACTTTTCCCACTTCCTCAAACCTAAAGTGATTCCTGATTACAGCACATTATTTCCAGAGAAACAAGCCCCTCCACGGTTCCGCATTACGACGGACATTTACACACAATTGAACAATCACACTCCTGCCAACAATACTAAATGTAACTTAATCATTAAAAAAATAAATAGGCAGTCCTATACTGTACTGCCAGTTATTTTAATCAGAGTCAAATGCCTGTATGTAAGGTACTGTATGTAATGCCTTACATACAGTGCTTTCATTGGTGAAAAGTACATTTACTCAAGTACTGTACTTCAGAATATATTGTACTTTTTATTCCACTTCATTTTTCTGAACACTAGTAGTTAAGCTATTTGTCAGACAATTAATATATTATCTTTTGCACTAAACTATCTAACTTAATGTAAGGAATTAAAAACTAGACACACATCCAATCTACAACTCTTAAATGCTGTATTCCAATTGAGGAAACCATACTGACATCTGATAACATGTAAAAGATAATAGAGTCATAACCAGGGCTATTTTCTGCAACATTTCTTTTTTTTGAACTTTTTCAAATATTTTGCTGATATATATCAAAAACAATTTAGTTGTATTCTGGCTACTGCAAGTTCACTTAACAGGTAGTATTTGTATGTTGTTTTATTGGTACATTAACAAATGTAAAGGTTCTGAGTACTTCTTTCACCTTTGAGTATTTGGCTACATTAATTAATTTAAATTCTTCCCTTGCATCATTACTTAGCTATTTCTAGCTGTTTATGAAACTGCTTCCCAAATCTCTCTATAGTCCATTGCAAGCATTCAAAAAGGTTTGCCCCCTCATAACTTCCCCTATAACGTACAAAGTGTAATGAGAAAAAAATCCATCATGCGTGAAGGGGAGAGGTCAGGGTGGTGGAATTACCCCAGACTTCTTACCAAAAACCGGCCTGCATGTAGAACATCACATGGCTCAGAGCGGTGTTTTCCAGCCAAACAGTGTCAAACTGTAAATGTCAGTGTTGTATTTTTATACTGTGACTGACTGGTGTTTTCTTGTTTGTGCCACAAGAGGGGGTACGTTACAGTAAGCCTGGGGTCCTTACTGAGCCCTATGGCAACAGAGCACACACCAGAAGCCCCATGAACCAGAGACTCATGACAACTCCCTGCTCACATCTTAGCCCACAATATAATAATAATAATGATACTAATAATACTAATAATAAAAATAATAATAATGATAATACTAATAATACTAAGTCATCTTAGTATTATTATGTCGTGTTTTATTTATGATATAATTTGCCTGAGGGAGTCTTATAGGAGTGGGACTCGCCTTAGATCAGATGAATACTCGCGGTGTGTGTGTTCACGTTGTCTCATTTCCTGACTCTGCCCAGAGAGAGAGAGAGAGAGAGAGAGAGAGAGAGAGAGAGGGAGAGAGAGAGAGAGAGAGAGGAGATACGGGGACAGAGAGAGAGAGATAGAGAGAGAGAGCGGAGAGTGAGTGTAGGGGGGAGAGTGAGATAGACAGAGACGGTGAGAGAGGAAGAGAAAGAGACATATAAATGCACAGAGGAGAAGGAGGAGGAGGGGGAGGCTCCTGATACCAAGACACGGAAAAGCAAGGGAGGGAAAGAGAGAAAGAGAAAAAAGGGGCTGGTGGAGGAAGAAGAGCGGGGAGTGGGAGAAAACAGGGGGAATAACACTTAAAGAAAGCATACAGAGGAGAGGAAGGACAGTACCTAGTGCTTTGGACATCCCCTCCTTTCTTCTCCCAGGCTGTCACACCAGATTGGACTCCAAAGGACCGACACCGCGTCCACCCCAGACCCCATGGGGTAACAGGTATGTCTGACTTCCTTATATCAGTAGTAGCTCCCTTTTTTTTTACCAGCACTGAGCCCCGATCCTCTGCTAACAGGTTTCATTGAGACGGTGGCGGGTATAGCAGGATTTCCATGCGTTTATATCATGTCAACAATTAGTTTAGTGCCTCGGAGCCATCGCGTCTACAGCTGATAGTTGGTAGGCGCACAGGTTGGAGACATGACACAATGAAACTCCTCGAAATCGTTGCGCTGTTACAGTTGGCCGTCGGAAAAGCTACTGTATATGAAGGCCTGTCTTTATGTTTCCGCTGATTTCTTTTATTCCCGTCCATTGGCATCATGTTAGCCACGGCATGAGTGTATTTCTGACAGCTAAATAGCCGGGCGAGTGAGCAGGCGACAGTCTGAAAGTACGCCTACCTGTTCCATACGTGATCGCCAGCTGTCTGTTGCGCGTGTTGATATTTGGAGACGCTGTCAGTCGTTGATTCGCACATTGTACATTTCACACACTATCAGAGAACACAGGCAGGTGATTTTCAATGGGAAAACGCTATTGATGATTACTTTAATTTGTCTAGACTTGTGTTTATTTTTGGCAAACTGCTCTAAAATGTAAATTAAAAGACATGCAATTAACTAAATGGATAACGCAGTTGCGCAAATATTATTTAAATACATTTCATACACCTCCTGCACACATGTATTCTTTGTACTTTTAAGAAATATCCCGCTAGATATCCAGTAATATGCAACACTTTCAGAACATACGTGATCCTCTGTTTGGCTTTCTGTCAGCTGATCGAGTTGAATGAAAACAGCCGATCCTGGGGAAATTTGCAAAGTTTTGAACAGCGTGACAACCTATCGCCTACATCGGCTGCGGGGGAAATTGTCGTGCACAGATACCATGATGGCACACAAAATAAAGGGTGATGCTCCGTGCAGCCGTCTGGAGGGGATTCAAAATGAAAGCGCTCAGAGGCTGGAAGACAAGGGCTTAAACCCTCCTCCTTCTCCACTCGATTAACCTCCAAAAGGGGGATTTCTCCAGCTGGACATTTCTGCTGCGTCAACACCCAGCCCCAGAGTATCAGACAAGATGAGGGGGGATTTTGTTTGCAGATGATGCTGCCTGTCGGTGTATTTTTTCTAATTGTTGAGCTACCGCTGATAATTATCTGATCCGAGAGTTAAAGTGTGGCGTCAAGTGTTTGTTGGCGACTGGAGCTGAAAGCGTCTCTCTCTCGCAGCTTCCCTGTCTGTCTCCTGCTCTGTGTGTGTCTGCTGTCTGTGTCTGCCCTCTCAAACCGGTCAGTTCCGTCTTCCTCCATTTTCTACCATGCTTACCATGTGAGAAAGGGGAACAGCCCCACTTCATTCACGCTCATATGTGTAAACAGTGAGTCGTGCTCCTCCAGCGCTGCCTGCTGCCAGGTGAGTCTCCAACAAAATAATCTGTCAAAGTAACACAGAGCTCAGCTAATCATCATCTCTGCACTAGGGTTTCCCAACTTTGTTTATAAAACCAGCTTAGATTGACCCACAGATTCCTTTTTTATTGTTTACTTTAATTATTACACTTAATTATGGGAAATGCAAAGCATTGTTGTTGAGTAGATAATAGTAAATGTACATCCACTGAAAACACAGAAACTCAGTCGTTCTGCTAACTTTAGGCAAATTATATACCACTACACATTTAATAGGAGATTCTCTGCCTCTCCAGAATAGTCTCTGTGTTTTTATTTTATCCTAGTTTGAGGAACTTAAAAGTGCCAGCCAGCCATGTTTTACTTTGCTTTTAAGTTCACACTCTCAGTTTGAGTTGAAACAGTACAGCCAGTTAGATCCAAGCATCTTACTCTGTTTGACAGTGGCTAACTGGATTAAGAGACAATCTAGTGATTTTTTCCAAATTGTCTTAAACCTCACTGGATTTGTCTGCTTGTTTTGTCCTCCCTGCTGTGGAGTTAAGGGTTGGTGCTTGATATGTTAAACCCTCCAAAGTCTTTATTCAGTAATTAAATTACTGTAAGCTCGTGTTGAATGCATGTTCATCCGTGCTCATTTTGTAACTATCGAACAGGAGGTAGCTTATCTTTTGTTTTAAATCTTGACAATCCTCAACTATAATGGCATTACTACACCTTGGCATCGAGGCTCGGAACATCTCCCAGAATGCTTTGTGTCTGTGTGTTTGCCCCCTGCTCAACCACTGAGGTTTCTTCCCCCGAGGTAGATCTGTGCAGTGTTTCCATTACAAGAGCAGTGGACATCAGTGTGTGCATGTGTGTATCTTTGTGTGTGTCTGCACCTTCTCCATCTGTGTGTTCCACGGGGAAAATATAATACAGACCAAGACAGCAGCTACAAGGATGAGTGGAGGAGTAGTGTAGGCGAGATCGGCCGAAAGATGGAAAAAATATTAGCTGCTCGTGTGCTTGTGGGATTGCAAAGGAGGATTTGAAGCGCTTTCCCTCTTGTGTTATCTCTCATGAATGGACCTTTTTAAAGTTGATTAAACATTATAGGTGAGTTGAATCTATATTTTTTAGGTTTTTCTTGGTTTAAAGCTGATGTGCTATTTGTTGAAAGTGGTGGAGTTGTCACTCACTTGGATTTGTGTGCATGGTGAGGGTGTGTCAGGGTGTAAAAAGAGGGTGAGAATATGAGACGAGGGGCTTGGTTTGGGTGGGAGTCAGGTTTGGAGCTTGTGACACTTGCCTCTTCACTGTTTGCGTGTGTGTAAGCCTGCTGGTATGTAGGTGGTACTCCTGAACTGTGTGGTAGCAGGTTAGTCTGTTTAAGTTACGCAAACCCTGAGGATAGTGTGCTACCCCCTCACAAGAGTAAATGTTTTTATAGACAACCTGACAATAAACTGAGCAGTAAGTTTAAATCTGGTGTACATTCCCTAGATATAGACAAAAAGAGGGCAAATGATCCCTAAGCACTCATTTGTTCCCTGTTAGCCACCTTGTACTCCATTCATCTCTGTCTCTATCTCTCTCTGCCAGTTTTCTCTTCCTGATCCCCCCTCGGAGCTCACTTGTTAATGGGAACACCTGTTTGGCTAACACACTGCAAAATGAACCATTTACACTCGCGTGTACACATCGTACATGACACGCCAAGGCTCTCCTGAGTTTTCTGACAACTCTGTCTTCCATTTGTCACACTGTGAATATTATCATTCTCACGTCTGATTTGGAATCAAGACAGTTTTGCGAACATTAACCTCCGTATCCAAAGCAGCTCCCTCCCCCATCCCCTAATAACTCCCAAGGCTTTTTAGCTTAACTGCCTCTATAGCTCATTGTGCAGTGCTGAATACAGGTGTTCCTAATCCCTGTGGGGTTACACGGATGCTGTGGGGGGTGTGTGTGTGGTTGTGTGGGAGAGTTTGTGTGTAACAGCTGTCTTCCCTATCCACCTATCTGACAAGCTCATCCTCCCCCCAGCAGATAGAACAGGTGAGTTTAAGATATTCCCACCTCAAAATACACACACACACACACACACACACACACACACACACACACACACACACACACACACACACACACACACACACACACACACACACACACACACACACACACACACACACACACACACACACACACACGCTCACCACACAGGAATACTCTCCAACACCCCACTTGTCTTTTCACGTAGGTGTTAATATTTCATAGCTCTGTGTGTGTGTGTGTGTGTGTGTGTGTGTGTGGGCATGCACCTGCACGCAAAGCAGAATGTCAATGAAAGCAATAAGCTCTCTTGTTCTTTCCTTTTGTTCTTTTGTCTATGAATTTTAAATTAGGAGGTAATTTTCAGCTTTACCTCTAATTTGTATAATCTACAAACAAGAATTGAAAGTCCAGAAGCGTATTTATAATTTGATTGTTGCTAAAAAAATAAATGCAAAGAGGGCATTTATTCAGTGAAAACGGCAGGTTGTCAGAATCTTTCTTAGGAGTTGTTGATTTTGCAAAACACCTTTTTGGATCACACATTCCTGAGAAAAGAGAAGATGGTTTTCAGTTTGTGTTTTTATCAGGGTGTGTGTTTCTTTTATTTAGGAATGCAGAGCATACCAACTCACTCCAACCAGAGCCTCGTGATCACACAATGCTTATCAGTGTCATGAATTGTTTTTCTGGAATTTACAACATTTTCTAACAGCAGTTACCAATTGCATCAATGTCCAGCGTCGGTCCAGCCTTGAAATAGAATCCTCTTTATGTGTACTCCTAATTGTTGCTTTTATTACCTGTGGATTTTCACTTTTTCAGATGCTGTCATAACAAATATTGCAACAATTAAAGTGAGGATGGCAGTAATTTCACACGTCAGGTTAATGCATTTCAATTAGCTTTCTCAAAATGAAAGGAAAATGTAAAGGATAGAAAAAGTATATATTATCTCCAGACTATATTTTTTGCAAAGAATAATTAGCATTAATGTGACTTTCTTATAGTGGTATGTATAATGCTTTGAATTTTGAAATACCTCCAAACTAAAACTCACCTTATGTTTAAAGATATCCTGACTGAAACTTGTCAAATGTGTTTTCTCACTGTTCACAACTCTTTGAAAGATTACATTGATCTGCTGTGACCTAGTGATTCTAATTTCCTCATTATAAACCGCTGATATGACTCCACTAATGAACTGACAAGGGACCGGTTATTGTTTTCATGATTTTCATTCTTTCACCAGGAACGGACAAAATATGTTGTCTTCTTAAACAGGCTTTCCAACTTACTCTAAATTATTTAACTACTTTGGAAAATCTTACACTTTTTCTTTTGTTCTTTAATGGTTTCCACTTGTCACTTTATATGTCTCCGATGTGCAGGTTGGGCATCGTATTGCAGTATAATTATCTAGCTGAGCAGGACTGGTAAACAAGGGGGAAAGAACTGTCTACACACACAGAGACAAAGATACACACACAAAGTATTTACCAAATATTTAGTCATATCAGCTATACATTTTGCAGAAGGATCACTATATTTTTAGACCCATTTCATAAGCTCATAATGAAATGAAGGTTTTGGTTGGTAAAAAATGTCTTTGCAGTGAACCGACAGCTGAAAGCCTTGTATTTGAATGCGGTTGTTAGTTGTTTTTTTCCGAGTGAAAGAGTTTGTCTTTTATACACACAGTGTGAGTATTTGATGAGAAATTGAGCGGCTTTGAGCAAATACATCTTTAGAAACAGTCAACTAGCCTCGGGCTGTGGCTGGTGAGAGATTTCCATATCAAAGCTCAGGTGAGAGAGGGAGACAAGGGAGGCAGAGAGAGGAAGGAAAAGAGGGAACGTTAAGGGGAGAAAATGGGGAGGGGGTGTGATGAAACAGACATCCACTCCGTAAGAGTTCTAGCCCTTGTTATTCTGTCGCTTTTGTGTGCAGCACAGTTTAGTCTGTGTGTGGCTGTCTGTCTCAATCTAAACTCCTGCGTTAAAAAAACAACCAGAGGGAAGGTTGGAAAGACTCAAATACGAACCATCACCTTTCTGTACTCAAAACCATACAAAAACTGTCTCCATAACCTTCTGTTGACTGGAGCTGACCGCAGAAACAGTGTGTGGAGAAGAAAATGGTTTTCTCCCACCGATACTGCCTAACATCTGACCTGTGAGCTTCTGCCAATATTTGGATCCCTGTTTAATATTATTACCAAAGCATAAAACCATAATTTTCCCTGGAAATATTTATCTTCTTTAGCTATAAGCATCAGACCTGACCTCCATGGAATTGATGGCGACACTGTAATTAATGGATAGAGTTTTCATTTGGCGCTTTCAAACGTGTGTGTGCCTCTGTGTGTGTTTCTGACGAACATTATCCTGCTTTGTAGAGTTTTGTAATCCAGCCATGGACTCTGGCTAGAGTGCTAAAGTGCTGCTAACAAGGCCTGTTTAACATTCTCTCCCCTGCTCAACATACAATTATTCCACTTCGCTGCCATTAACATGTACAGTAGGACTGGGCTTTTAATTGGCCTGATATGACTAATGCCAGATCAACTTGGATTTGCTAATTAGTTTTTGCTTTAAAAGTGCCATCAGGACATGAAATATTCATTGATGTGAGGTGGAGCGAGGACTGTGGGTGGTATTAGTGGGATATTAGTGGTATAGGCAGGCTGTTCCAATGTGCTGGGAGAAGAAGATTGAACCTTCATTGGCCTGTTGTGGTCGGTTATTCATACTTTGGGTGAGGTGTTAGTTTTTCGTCATAATTTCAGACACCCACACAAAGACACACGCACACATTCATCCAGCGTACGCACACACCACCTCCATTCTCCGCATCACAAGGCCACCTCTTCTTCTTCTTCTCCAGCCCCCACCTCCTCTCTGTCTCTCCTGATCTCACCTCCCCCTCTGCCTTCCTCCCCTTCCCATTATTTCAACTCTTCGTTTATTTCTTGCCTCCTCATCTCCCATCCTTTTATTTTCTCCTCACCTTTTCCGTCCTCCTCCTCTCTCTGCTATTCCTCTTCATCCACCTTCTCCTTTTCCCTCCCACTCCTTAATCTTCAAACTCTCCTCCTCCTCCTCCTCCTCCTCCTCCTCCTCCTCCTCCTCCTCCTCCTCCTCCTCCTCCTCCTCCTCCTCCTCCTCCTCCTCCTCCTCCTCCTCCTCCTCCTCCTCCTCCTCCTCCTCCTCCTCCTCCTCCTCCTCCTCCTCCACCACCCCCTCCTCTGCTGTAAGTGGGCCAGGTGCCTCCTGTGGCCTCCCCTACTCCATTTCTCATTTTTACCCTTCCTCTACTCCTTTTCTCATTTCTACCCTCTCCCTGTTCTCTTTCCCATTTTTATCCTTCCCCCTGACCCTAGCTCATATTTATACATCCCCTCAATCCAACAGTTAGCAACCATTGAACGTGTTTTCCAGTTTTCTGCTGAAACAGAAACAATTGTTGTTAAGATAACTTCTTGCTTTAGGTTAGAATGTGAGAAGAACTTGGATGATTTGTATTCCTTTTTCAGCACTGAAAAAGTGTAACTTTATAATCAGTGATTAAAATGGAGGGTTATCATTGCTTCTGGACACTTCATGAGCTCCCCTAAGTCAGTTCCCTTTTTATTAACAATAGAGGTGAAGCCAATCCAAATGTGAACAGAAGTGAGTAGGTTCACATCCCCTTTTCAGTGGTGAGGGGAAAATTTCCCCAACGGCCTTGTTGATGCACCTTCCAATGTTGCATCCACACATACATCACCGATGCATGCACACATCCTCATTGTTACTGTCTTTGTGTTCTCTTGTCGCCCTGTGAATGCACACGGTGAGCTGGCAATGTGCTTTTCACCTCATCTCGTCCTGTCTATTTTATTTTTTCCCCACTGTTCCTCTTTTCATCCATTGTCATTCTGTCTGCCTTTGTCTCTGGCTGGCTCTATCTCTTGTCCTCTTCTTTTTTACTCTCTCTTTCTCACCCCCGCACCCCTTCCTCTCTTCCTCCTGTCTTCTGTGCCACCCCCCTTCTCTCGTTTGTTTTCGCGTGTGTGCTGGTGTGTCACGAAGGGGGTGGCGGTTGATTGTCAGTGGTTGGTGGTTTGGATGGACACCTGATACTGGCACTGCCTCACGATGTGGGAATGTGTGACTTCTTCAAAACTAGGTTTCCAAGGTGGGTGTTGTCCTTAGCGATGGTGAGCAAGAGCATGGAGGTTTGAACAGTGGACCTATTGTCTATACCTCTCTCTCTTTGTTTCCCTTAAGTCTGGTACTGTACTTACATTTAGAGTTCTTTCCATGTCTGTCGTTGGGGAAAATAAGCAAAAGCCTGCGAGCCATTGCTTTTCATGTTAGTCAACAGGTGACAGTCAAACGTCAAACCACATTGGAGCAGACGTGCTCTGAGTGGATAGACTGACAGATAAGAAGGAGGTAGAAAGGATGACAGGAGAGGACAGGACAGAAAAGAGGATCCAGGTGAGGCATTTGTCTGGTCGTTCTTCGTCAATCACAGTGGACGTGGTATAGCCTCAAGCCACACCATGCAAAAGTCCATAGAAGAGTTCCATCAATTACACTTAAACAAAGGAAACTCTTCCTGAAACTTTCCTTGCAATCTGCTGTTTGTTTTTCATCAGTTTCCTTGCTGCTATTCCTCCCTGAAGAGCCAATCACGGCACAAACAAGGAAGACAAAGAACTTCAATGATTTTGCGTCTTCACTGATCACTATTAGAGTTTACTCAGCACAAGACCGCAAGCCGGTCTATGTTGGAACTGTTAAAAAGATCGCTGAAGGGGCAGACCCTCAGTATCGATGCTACGTATTGATGAACGTCTGTGGTGATACACTGTGCGGCATATTGAACTCTTAAGTCTCGCAGACAAAATGAAGTGTCCTCCATGTTCTCCAGTAGTCCAGTTAGCAATGCTACAGTAGAGTAGAGGAGCCCACTGAGGCTCTGCAACCATCGATCTCGAGCTACACTGACGCCCCATCTGTCTTCCATTCTTCTTTTGTTTTCTTCATCACTACTTTTCTTATATTGCTTTCTTATTTGTTCCCCATCTCTCTTCACTTTTCCTTTCCCTCTTGCATCTCCCGTCTCCCACCCTCCTTCTTACCCTTCACTGTCTCTTTTCTGACTCCAAAATGTGAGTCTCTATATTTAGATGCTCCTCTCCTCTCCCCTTGATTTCTCTCCCTTTATCTCACCTCCTTTTTTTCCACTGTTGAAGGACAGATTCTCTAAAGCGCTCCAAGATTCATCAGTGTTGTATAGAAGCTGCTTTTTGATCAGCCTGATGAGTGACAACACAGCCTCGGGCTATTATATACAAATGTGTTTTTATAAACACTTCTCTATCTATATGTAAATCAATGTGCTGTTCAGTTGTTGTCCAGGAGGCTGTGGAGCGATGGTAAGTTATAAGGGAACATTGCATGTAAAGGACTAGGTTAATTCAGTTAAATTATGTGTTTTTCTTGTTTGTGTGTGCTCAGGAGTGTTCGTGAATGAGATTAGCTGGGAGTGAA
This sequence comes from Gymnodraco acuticeps, assembly GCF_902827175.1. Taxonomy (NCBI): domain Eukaryota; kingdom Metazoa; phylum Chordata; class Actinopteri; order Perciformes; family Bathydraconidae; genus Gymnodraco; species Gymnodraco acuticeps. The sequence continues at coordinate 2,055,912 of NW_022992284.1, forward strand.
GTCTCTTTTAATATTTGCTCAGAGGGGATGGAGGGTGTGCCTGTTGTCCTTGTGAGTACACACGTAAGACGCAGATTCATTGCTCCCCTCTTTGCGTGAGCTCATTGTAAGCTGCGGCCCAGTGTGGATTTGAGAAAGATTCCTCTGTTTGCCGTCTGACAGAGCTACAGTCACACCACGTAACTCTTACACACACAGACACACTCTCTGGACACCCGCCTCGGCAACAGATAGCTACCGGCCACCAGCAATGAGTCACCATCATTCAGTCATTCACTTGCACATTGCAAAACCACACATTTGAACAAACAACAATTAGCTTTAAGTTCCTTTAGGGCTGGTAGTGTTGTACCATATGTTCACTCTTGACATTTTCTTCCTCATGGTAGCTCTTTGTTTAATTTCCTTTATACTGATCATCAATTGTTCTACAATATATATGTGTGTGTGTGTGTGTGTGTGTGTGTGTGTGTGTGTGTGTGTTATAGTGTGAGACCTTTGTAGCTGGTGGCTCTAACAGCTCGGGAACAGGCCGCCTGGGTTCTGTGAGCTACAGTCATGTACATTCCCGTCTAGCTCGGTCGTGACAGCTTCCTTTTTCGCTGTGACAGGTTTTGTTTTAAGACCTATGAAAAGGTCTGGACAACAAGACACACACACACACACACACACACACACACACACAACACACACACCACACACACACACACACACACACACCACACACACACACCACACACACACACACACACACACACACACACACACCATCACACACCACACACACACACACACACACACACACACACACACACACACACACACACACACACACACACACACACACACACACACACTTTGAAAGGCTCGTTGGCAGAGACAGAGATCAGGGTTGGTGGTAAATGGAAGTTGCGAGCTGCTCTATAGACGTATACTGTGATCATCACTTTAGCCACAAAGCTATTTGGTTGTTTCTTTCAAACTAAACTGAGATTAAATGAAAAAAAGAAATGAAACTGGAAGACAAAAAGCAATTGTGGGTTAAAGTGAGTAAGATGCAGTAGGGGTAAAATTCTGTTGATTAATTTTTGTAGTTTATCAATGAGTGGTCACATGATCACACAGAGTGGAAATCAAAAGTAGGCTCACCTAAAGGTCATCAAAATGTGAATTATAGCGTTTCTGTTACACAGCATTGTTTTGAAAAACTCAATTACACTCCAATTACTGGGCTGATATATGTAAGGGTTTGGTTGTTTAGTTCCAGTCATGGGATGTCTTCAGCTTGCTTTGATATTTTTGATAAAATAGGCTTCCAATTTTCCACCTATTTTGAGAAAGCTCTTTTCCATTCTAACATGTCAAAGAATGTTTTTTTCAAGTTTGGAGAACTTTACTGGCCTTCACACTAAATCCCATCGAACACTTTTGGTATGAACAGGAACACTGACTGCGAGCCAACATCCCTGCAGCCAGGTTTTAAAATGTTGTGGAAAACCTTTCTAGAAGAGTGGAGCCTCTAGCAGCAGAATAATAATGCCCTTGGTTCTCAGATGAGATTTTCAACTATTACAAATGGCTGCTCTGTCTGTCATCTGTTAAATGTTCACAGTTTGGGAAATAGTATTAGCATGTGTCTTCCTTTCCCTTTCAAACAACTACACTGATATAACTCAAGGCTTCTTTTTAGCCTGTTTGTCAGACTGATCATCTTTAATTGCCCAGTATGACTCTGAAAATTAAATGATATGTTAATATTTTCCTCAGGTTAAAACAATTATAATATTGGCTTTGGTTTAAAAACACGAAGAGTATTGATTAGTTTTTTCACTAATAACTCTGGGGGAGGAAAGCAAAAGAAAAATACATGATTTATTTATGACCAAAAAACCACAAAAAGTTCCCAGAAGTCAGAAACTGACAATGTCCTCCCTCAAAACTCCCCCTCCCCTGAAGTCAGAGGTTGTAGATGAGAACATCATAAGTCTGATGCAGTGATGAAACTTGGTTTTATACCAAGATACCCCAACATTGAAGTTGTCGTTGTGATATGGGATCCCCCCCTACCATTTCCCCCTACCAGCTCCGAGCTGCAACACCACAGACACTCCCTGCAGGTTATTTCACTTCCCTGTTCCACACTGATAGGTTTTTCAAAGAAGTAGCCCCTTCCTGTCTTTGAATTACACCTAAACCTAAATCATTATTTGACTAGACTAGAGTGCAGTTTTGCAATTTCTTATTAAGTCTGTTTGGTGATTTAATGATAGAGCTGATAGAAACACCTCCAAACAAATATCCTGTTCAACTACACTGAACAAACATATAAATGCAACACTTTTGTTTTTGCTCCCATTTTTCATGAGATGAACTCAAAGATCTAAAACATTTTCTATTTACACAAAATAACCATTTCTCTCAAATATTGTTCACAAATCTGAAAAAATCTGTGATAGTGAGCCGTCTTCTTGGAGACAACCTTGCCCCGGATGGCCTTTGTTCCTCTCTCTGGGTTGATACCAATGAAGCGCCTGAAATCAGAACTGTTTCACCTGGTTAAATAAAGGCTACAAACTTCTCCTTTGTCGAGATAATCCATCCCACCTCACAGGTGTGGCATATCAAGATGCTGATTAGACAGCATGATTATTGCACAGGTGTGCCTTAGGCTGGACACAATAAAAGGCCACTCTAAAATGTTCAGTTTTATCACACAGCACAATGCCACAGATGTCGCAAGTTTTGAGGGAGCGTGCAATTGGCACGCTGACAGCAGGAATGTCCACCAGAGCTGTTGCCCGTGAATTGAATGTTCATTTCTCTACCATAAGCTGTCTCCAAAGGCGTTTCAGAGAATTTGGCAGTACATCCAACCGGCCTCACAACCGCAGACCACGTGTAACCACACCAGCCCAGGACCTCCACATCCAGCATGTTCACCTCCAAGATCGTCTGAGACCAGCCACTCGGACAGCTGCTGCAACAATCGGTTTGCATAACCAAAGAATTGCTGCACAAACTGTCAGAAACCGTCTCAGGGAAGCTCATCTGCATGCTCGTCGTCCTCATCGGGGTCTCGACCTGACTCCGGTTCGTCGTCGTAACCGACTTGAGTGGACAAATGCTCACATTCGATGGCATCTGGCACGTTGGAGAGGTGTTCTCTTCACGGATGAATCCCGGTTTTCACTGTTCAGGGCAGATGGCAGACAGCGTGTGTGGCGTCGTGTGGGTGAGCGGTTTTCTGATGTCAATGTTGTGAATCGAGTGGCCCGTGGTGGTGGTGGGGTTATGTATGGGCAGGCGTATGTTATGGACGACGAACACAGGTGCATTTTATTGATGGCATTGTGAATGCACAGAGATACCGTGACGAGAACCTGAGGCCCATTGTTGTGCCATTCATCCACGACCATCACCTCATGTTGCAGCATGATAATGCACGGCCCCATGTTGCAAGGATCTGTACACAATTCCTGGAGGCTGAAAACATCCCAGTTCTTGCATGGCCAGCATACTCACCGGACATGTCACCCATTGAGCATGTTTGGGATGCTCTGGATCGGCGTATACGACAGCGTGTTCCAGTTCCTGCCAATATCCAGCAACTTCGCACAGCCATTGAAGAGGAGTGGACCAACATTCCACAGGCCACAATCAACAACCTGATCAACTCTATGCGAAGGAGATGTGTTGCACTGCGTGAGGCAAATGGTGGTCACACCAGATACTGACTGGTTTTCGGACCCCCCCAGACCCCCCCAATAAAGCAAAACTGCACATTTTAGAGTGGCCTTTTATTGTGGCCAGCCTAAGGCACACCTGTGCAATAATCATGCTGTCTAATCAGCATCTTGATATGCCACACCTGTGAGGTGGGATGGATTATCTCAGCAAAGTTGAAGTGTTCACTATCACAGATGTTTTCAGATTTGTGAACAATATTTGAGAGAAATGGTTATTTTGTGTTTATAGAAAATGTTTTAGATCTTTGAGTTCATCTCATGAAAAATGGGAGCAAAAAACAAAAGTGTTGCATTTATATTTTTGTTCAGTGTATGATCTTTTTACCTCAAAGTTTAGTTTTAGTAGATAAATGGAAGTTGTTTTGACATTTAAATGACTCCTCCTGACACAGCTCAGTTCATCAGGGGCTCCACCCTTGTTTGCATAGGTGGGAATCCTGGCTACCCATCTGTGTTAGAGGCAACACATATCGAACAAAAGACTCACTGTTTAGCTATCTGTTCCCGTGCCTTCACCTCTTCTCTCCTCTCCTCCCTTATTCTCCCATCCTTTCCTTGTTCCACTCCTTTATTTCCGGCTATCACTCGTTTCTCCCTCCCTCCTGTACAGCCCTCTTTTTCTTGCATCTCCGTTGTCTTTACAGTCCTCCTCATCCGCCCCTCTCCCACTCTCCCCCCTCCTTTCATTTTGGGTTCTCCAACAGTGGTAATGAGATGTTTCATTATTTGCATTTCACAGCTTTTAATAGAGAGAGAATTTAGGCTAAGCCCCGGGTCGTCAGTCAGGGAGTTACCATGGGAGACATAGCAGGCTTAGGGGCCTAGAGAGAAAGATAGCCCAGAAACTACACTCACATACAGACACACATGCACAACTGTAAAGAAGGGAGACATAGAAAAAGGACAAACAGAGATAGGTAGGGCTGATATGACTTATCTGACTCGATTTGAATATGAATGTCAACTAGCCAAAGCTTAAAGGTTTGTTGAGTAACTCAAGGTGAAGTTAGTCAGGTTAAAGAGTCACTTCTTAGAGTTACACTTTGTTTCAGGTCACTCTAGGATGATCCCTGTCCATCCTTACTATGCCTGGATTTCCATAAGACGACACCAGGCTTAACACCTGCGTGGCCAAAGGTAATGGGACCAGGTGTCGGAGACAGCCCGGAGCTGCGGAATTGTGCACCTAAGTGTCCTAAGGGTCCTAAGCCGGACGGGAGGCTTAAAGAGGCAGATCTTTTGGCAGGTACACTGAATGTGAACATGCGCCAAAAAAAGCACGAGGTCTTCAGGTGTAAAGGTGGAGGGTCCAGGTATTGTTTAAGGGCGGTGGGTGTCGGAGGGGGACTGAGTTGTAAGAGAGCAATTTACGGAGGGGAGTAGCGCTAAGAGTCTCCCTAAGCCTCCTGGATCCTCTTTGGTCCCTCTCCACATGACATGGCTATCCTTCTATGAGTCAATCTCTACCTCCACCTTGACTTTTTGGGCGCCGGGCCAAAGAGAAACAGAGAGCGGACGAGAGAAAGGGAGAGCAAGATAGAGTGGCAAAATGTGGCATGATGGGGAAGGTGGGAGAAATAAAGGTGGACAGATGGAGGGGTGGTGGGATAAAAGAAACATGAACACTGAAGACAGGAACACATGCAGGGAGGTTCTACAGACAAGAAAAAAACGAGAGGCAAACATGAACAGGAACCGTATTTCCAACAGAAAATAAAGGCCGCTAAGAATGAGCCATTCACAGCTAATGGCTTTGATGTATTCGTTTTTCTAATTGCAGCTTGCATGCCTGCGTGCGAGTGTGCGTGTGTGTGTTATTTCTGTCCGTGCCTGCCTTGTTGATGGGCTGCCACCCTGGCTTGTCCCGGAAGGCTGCCAGCTCCGTCGGATTGGGGATTAACCCCGGGATAATGGCCTTGATGCCCAGTTGAGTGGAAGCAAAGCTGTTTAAAAAATATTGGCTGCCTGAGTCATTCTCCCCTCTCTTCCTGTCTCCCCATCTTTCTATCTTCAGTTGATGTTTTCTGCATTTCTCTTTTCTCTCTGTTTTTCACTGTTCTTTATTCTTTGGCTATTTACCTTTTTCTCTTTTCATTTGCTCCCTCTATGTGTAACCTCATCCAGAGTTCCTAATGACCTTTAATGGGCCTCGCATTTGCAAATGTTCAGCTAACATCGGTAACATTAATCACACATTCATGATTTTATTGTGGATTTGAAGAAAGTAGCAGTAAACCTTCGCAGTCTAATACAACTTTTATATTTTCTTTAAATGGAAGAACTAATATATTTTACTCTGGGAAGTAATGGCTGTTTTTAATCATACTGTCATGTGTTCGGAGAACAGTGCCTCCATTGTCCAGCCGGATATCATTTTAATTCCCCTTATGCATGCTGTCATTTTTTTCATTTTATTGGAAAATGTTGCTTTCTTCCTGTACCTTTTTAAGAATTTTAAAATGTTGTATCATATCATGTAAAAGATTATCTTTCACAACCTTTGGTTCTTGAGGCTAAAGTCATTTATTCACTTTTGTTTTTTTAAAGCTTTACACATAAAACCCTTTTGTGCAGACCTGACAAACTTTTTTTCAGAAACTGCCCACCATGATATGGTCGTGTTCTGGTGCAAGTCTGCAATAGAAAGGTGTTGCTTTTTTTGTAACTGAGGCTGGGATAGTTGACAACATAAATGCCAATTCTTGGCTACTGAATCCTGACATGATATCCCCCTCCTCCTTCTTCACAATTATTAATTTCTTCAATCTCAGGCCAGTTTTTACTGCATCCTCCCTGCTGATTTAAAACGACAATGCCAAGATAAAGTAGAGATGTGAAAGGAGGGGAATTCACTGCAAATAGAGTATCTTTAAAAGTAGAAATGATATGTACTGATAGTGTGATCCAACATAAATATTGGAGATGTATTGCTGCACTGTGTCGAGAGTTTATGAGTTAGCCGAAGTTACTTATGTGAACATCTACCATATACGTTTCCAGCCACCTGTATACACCACTCTCTAAACTCTGTTTTGATGTAAACCAACACTTTAGGAGCGTAAAACTCCATTATGGAGTTTTAAGGTTTAAGGTTTTAAGGTTGATAGATGGACAGAGCATACAGTCAGTTTATGAAGTTTGCTGAATATAGCTTCTGCTTATAGAAATAATGCTAATGAGATGGCAGTGAGAGAGGTTCAAAGCAGTGAATTAGCTGCCTATATACCCAAAAAATGAGCTGAAAAACCGATGTGGAGCTGAGATAAATTATATGAGATAATTATCAATTGTCTTACTAGAGCTATCACTTTTGACAGTTATATTTAAATGACCAAAAATACATGTTTGGCTTTAGTAATTTTGCATTTACAAAAACAAGTTCAGTCAGCACATCAAATGTATCTTTTCGATTTTCTCAGTCTGCTTTTGTCTTCATTTATTTATAGGAATTTAATTTATTTATTTTACTACTGCCTCTGTGAACTCGAGTTTGACATTCTCGTCCATCCAAAGTCGTTTTATCAAATAATGAGCAGAACTGTTACATTCGTTGAGCAGAGGTTCACAATTTGAATGTAGAGTGATTAGCTGAGGGTGGCAATTTTACAAGCAGCACACCGGCCACTAAATAAAAATATGCCCTGACCAACTGGAAACCCCTTAATTTAAATAAGTACAACCTGAGAGTATACGCAACTGCTTCGATAGTGCCAACACACATAAAGAAACCTGCAGACCTTGTGCCTGCAAGAATGATAATAAGAAAGCAGACCAGTTTGCTTCGAGTTTTATTTAATAAACTATGTTGTTTTTCATATATTATCAACCTGTTTGAAGATGTTTTGTGTGTTGTAAGACCCTGATGTGGTGTGATGTATCAATACCCCTTAAAATCACAGCATGAGCCCGCTGTGAAAGCTTTGAATGTGAAACACCTCGTGCAAACAAAGTATCTCTGCCTCTGATCCAAAAGGACCTTGCACACTGTCTCCCCTCGGTCCCATGCGGTCAAGGAGGCATTGAAAGTGGCTCGGAGGGACAGGCTGAATTAAGAGAAACACAAGAAGGAGGAAGCCCCATTCTCTCACTCCATCACACGTCTCTTCTCTTTAGTCGTCTGGCCGGGGCCTAAAGTGACTTTGCCTTGATGTGACCAGGACAAACCGGGTGTGATGCCGTGACGGCTCTGCTAAGCGTGTCAATGTGTGTTTTTTGTTCTTGCATGTGCTTGTGTATTTAGGGGCAGGGTATATGGTGTGTGTGTGGTTTTTATGGGGGGGATCGGGGCTCTTGATTTTGGTGAGGGGAAAGGAAGGGGGGTTAGGAGGACAGTCACTTTTGATTTGGCTTCAGAAGGGGTGACAGGGACTTGGAGCTCCGGTCGCAATGCTTTACTGAAACAATCGTCTCTGACCACAAAATAAGCGCTCTCAGACTGTCAAACCCTGGCCTGCTGATGACTTTCCCCTTGTTTTTTTTTCATGGTGACATTTCATAGAGGGATGAAAAGCTTTTTTCTGCTCTGTGACATCCTGAAAAGCAGCTTTAGTGTCTGTAGAGCCTTGGTGAGGCTGCTAATGCTTTGGATGAGACACACATGTCTCTGCCTCTCTCTCTTTACCTGTTTGTTCGAGCAAGTTCATTTTATCTTACCTTCCCCTATCGTGCCAAGTGGGGGAAAAAAGTATCCAGTTTTGGCCTTATTGATGGTCACGCCTTGAGGGGTAAGATGGAGTAGGTCTCAGAGAAAATAAATAGTGAACACTGGAGTGGCTTTTCTGGGTGTTTATGTGCCTATTGTACCCCCCCACTTTCAAAACACTGACCAAAACACACCTCTTCAGACTGGCTTGGTGAATTATGTTGTGTTGCTGTTTTAATATTTATTTATTTTCTTTTTTTTAATTCAATTTTATCATGTTTTATCAAACCACTGTAAAGCGTCTTTGAGCACCTGAAAAAGCGCTTTGAAATTAAATGTATTATTATTATTATTATTATTGTAATAGAAGCGTTGGGATTGGTTCATCTGGAAAAGGGGTCTTTGACTGGAGGGAATTGGAAATGCTGAAATTAAACAAGCCAATTTGCCAAGCGAAGAGTTTAGAGGTCAAAGCGCACTCCATTAAAGTTCCACCTCTCTCCTAACTACTGACTCAGTATGACTCTGAGTCTGTTGAAGCAATACATCTCATAAGACCTCTCCCTCTCTTCCTCCTAGTCCTTTGCTGCTGTGCTACCCTTCACTGATCATTGTTTTTGTTGCATTTGAGGCACCATTTAACATGGACCCACATTCACATCACATTCATAGTCGCACATTTGCTGAGAACGTAATTCTCCTTGTCCCACATACTTGGTTGCTAGATTTCCTTAAACCTGCCAAAATCCTGAATGTTTTACTGTATAAAAGGATTTTCAAATATATATTTTCTTAGTTTCCTAGAGTGTTATCTTGTTATGCAGATCTTTGTGGTTTGATTTATGATTTTGAGACCCAATACAATAGAGCTGGATCTACTTTCTCCCCCCAAAATACTGACAGTGTGGATTATCTTGAGTAATTGGGGCACTGTTTTTCAATTAAGTGAGCAGCACACTTTTAATTGCAATCCCCTCCAATATAATGGAGGGAAGGCAAACATCTCTGAGACAGATATCCTTTAGCTAGGTAGGTAGAAAAGGTATTGAGGTATTTCTCTCAGTGAATAAATGACTTTTTTCTGTCGTGTTTGTGATTCAAACAGTCAGAGCCAATCTTATATACCGGGACTATTCAATTTAATGTGGCCAGTGGCCCTGAGAGAAGAAGAGCAAAGAGAGGAGTCGCTGTGTCTTTAAAACCCTCGGTTTCTCTGCAAAGGTGAGAGGTGAAGACTCTCAATACCTCCATGAGAGCAATACAGAAAGAAAATAATAACTCAAGGTTGGACTGCCAATAGATGTAAGCTGAAGGAGAACACTTTTGCTTCAAAACTTGCCTTTCCAAACTCTGAGGGACACTGTTATTCTTCATTCTCGGCCAAGTTTTTTTCTCCACACTATTTTTGATTTCCTTGACTTAAATAAATGCCAGTCAAAGTGAAAAGTTGTGAGAGAGCCGTGCATTAATACAATTGAAGACAGTTTTGGGATGTTGTTTCAGCAGTTGTCACCGTCACTCCATCCATCACTACAGCCCGTCCACTGCTGTTCATGGGAGGTGTGTTTTGTCCCAGTGGACGTGGGAGACACTGTGGATTTATCTGATCTTACAAGCCATCAGGTTGAGCAGAGCTTTGCTAAACATGACCTGAAGTGTGCCGGCCCCCGAGCAAACGCTGCTGTCACCTTGGCCAACCCGAGCTGTCATCTCTCAGAATGGCCCATGAGAGCTGACAGCTGTGGCGTTCCCAAAACAAATCACTGCTGCGTTTGGTAACACTCTGCGTCCCCACGATTTAGCCCTCACCAAGACGAGAGCGGGAGCGGCGGCTGCTAATGCTCTGGCTAATGCACTGCCTGACTGTGTGTTTGTGTGTTCTTCTTCACCCTCTGTGAGTGTTGGTGTTTGCAAGGACTTATGAGGTTGATCTTTGTTTTTTTTGCCACTTAGTTGAATGGTTCAACACGGAGCAATGTTAAGGTCGGCTTTTTTTTCCTTCTGCTATCCTTTCTATGTGGCCTTTACCTGCATTCCTTCTATTGAGTTAGCTCAATATTACATTAGAAGTCATCTAACCTGAAGACAGCAGAAAATATCAGGAAATATGAATCCAACCATATGTTAGAGATCAAGTGGGACCAAAAGCTAGTCAAATCTTTCTCGGGTGAACATTCTAATCTTGAGCTTTTATTGTAAACTGCAAAAAAAATCCTGTCAATGAATACTGAAAAGTTGTATCTTCATTCACTGACAGTTGAGCAGGTCCACACATTGTCATTAAGGATCTTTTTCTGTGTAGTTTTCAGAAAAAAAACTTTGTGTTCACAACCCAGACTGAACTGTGAAAGATCAGAAACAGAGGTTTAACAGAGACTTTCCGTCTCAACTAGACAGATGATTAAATATTCACAGTTGAGAGATGGATGAAGAAAAAAAATAACAAGGAACTGAGGCTGTTTATTGATAAATGTAATGGTAAAGTGGTTTGTACTAAATGAGGTGTTTTTCTCCCTCTCAACTGTTTTGTGAAAGTGTCACGCTTTTTAACTGACGATTTTAATGAGCTAACCCACACACACACACACACACACACACACACACACACACACACACACACACACACACACACACACACACACACACACACACACACACACACACACACACACACACACCACACACACACACACACACACACACACACACACACACACCACACACACACACACACACACACACACACATCACACACCACACACACACACAGCACACACACACACACACACACACACACACACACACACACACACACACACACACACCACACACACACACACACACACACACACGGTTTTAAAAAAAAAAGATTTTTGTTACTGGGCTGTTTTTAGACATCAAACTACAGCATTTGAGATGTGGTCTCTATTGATGTCATTGTTTTTTATGTCACAGTCATTACTGAGATATCCTTACCCTGGCGCGCCTTGAAAGGAGAGGTTCAGCTAAATTTACTTATTTTTTCCCCCCTTACGTGAAAATGAATCTGACATTCCAAGCAAGGGGTTTTAATATAGCTAGAGCCATCATCCATGTATATGGACTTAACAGAGAAATACCTGAATATGTTGCCAGAAAAGTGGCTTTGATGTCATTTTCCCTGTACTATATATTTCTGCTTCTGTACACTCAAATGTCCATGCTGCACAATTGATGGCACATTATACTATATGTTTTGATATTACAGCTGAAGTAAACCTATTGCCTGTCTTTGTTTTGTTTCCCAGCAGATGTTTTGAGGAGAGGCTTTTGTTCAGCTACACAGATGAACAACAGAAAGGAGGACATGGAGATCTCCTCTCACTACCGTCAGCTCCTCAGAGAGCTCAATGAGCAGAGGCAGCATGGCATCCTCTGCGACGCCTGTGTCATTGTGGAGGGAAAGATCTTCAAGGCCCATAAGAACGTCCTTCTGGCCTCTTCACGCTACTTTCAAGACTCTTTACTGCCAGGTAAGGGACTGCCACACCTGGGAAGACGGGTCGAGGGGAAATGTGTTAGGTCCTTGTTTTTCTCTCCGATCATTCTGTGTGTTTTAAAAGCATAACAGAAGGTGCATTTACCGTATGAAAATAAACAAGACTGTTAATAATAATCTTTCTCACCCTTCAGGTTAAAAAAGGGGCAGACCCTCACCTCCAGACTACTGTCACTCACCTGGACATTGTCACTGCGACAGGCTTCAAAGCCATACTGGACTTCATGTACTCTGCGCACCTACCTCGCCCTCACCAGTAAGAACGTGATCGAGGTCATGTCAGCCGCCAGCTACCTGCAGATGACGGACATCGTCCAGGCCTGCCACAGCTTCATCAAGGCGGCGCTGGACATCAGCATCCGCTCTGAGATGGCCGATGAACTGACCGACTTTGAGATGGGAGCTGTGGCTGCTGCCGGCATAGGTGGAGGAGGAGAAGGAGGAGGAGGAAGAGGAGTGGGTTTTAGCAGGAGCAGGGGGTGGTTGCAGGAGGAGGAGGAGGAGGAGGTGGAGGAATCGTGGGCATGGCTTCTGAAGCCCTGGCCTCCATCATGTCTGGTCGCAGCACCTCCCCTTGGCTCGTGCGCCGCACCAGTCCGGCCAACTCTTCTGGGGACTCAGCCATCGCCAGCTGCCACGAGGGAGGCAGCACGTATGGCAAGGAGGACCAAGAAACCCCCTAAGAGCCATGAGAGCCAGGAGGAAGCCTGCCATGACTCCCAGCCCGCCTGGCCACACGACTACAGGCCTTGTCACCGTCAAAGAGGAACAGGTGTCCCCCGCCTCCTCCTCACATCCCCGGGACACTCCTAGAGGGGCCGCTCAGAGACAGGGGGAGGCTGGGGCTGGAGGCGCTGCTGGAGGAGCTGGAGAGGGGTCCTGGCAACCCCTCTCAGGGTCAGGGCGCAGGAAGAACAGGAAGAACAAGGACACTGTCAGGCATATTACCCAGCAGGCTGAGAGGAACTGGGACAGAGAGCGGGACAGGGAGAGGGAACGGGACAGTAGGCCTGGGTCTCCCCTGCCCTCCATGCTGGCTGTGGCCGGATGGAACTACAACGGACAGGAAATCCCAGGTAAGGCTGACCAACCTGCTCCATACACTGTTTACTGTCTCCCTTCTTTGAAAAGGTTTTACTGATATACACAAAACGCACTCACATGATATGTGAGAGTAAACCATGCTTTTTTCAGATCCAATAATGTTTTTATAATGGATTTGTTGGTTAGGTTATTAGTTTACTGTCACCAAAGCAGGTGGAATTGACTGTTATTGGCACTTAAAAATGCAAGGATGGATGCAGGCCAAAAGAAAGCAGACCTGCACTTATGTCTTGGAAAACACTTTGTGGCTCTCAGTTGATGACTTTGAGGTTTAAGAGTTTCCGAGAGTTGATGCAGTTTCCTTGTTGGCCTCTACTCGTTATCTTATTAAATAATGAGTTAATGATTGGTGAGATAATACGATTGGGCGAGATAATTAAGTGAGTGTGTTGTTTAAAAACGTAACTATAGGGAAATTGTATTTGTGCTTCTCTTTCTAACACTTTCTAACCAGATGGGCAGCAGGTGCAATCAAACTTCTCTGTCGACTTTTGTTATAACAAAGTTAATCAGTGTGCGCAAGACACTTTACAGGCTTTGAATCCTGAGAGGATATTGTAATGCTTGTTAGCAATCCTTACAGTTTAATGGTATACAATGACCTATTTTCCCCTCTGGGTTGAGATTAGCCAGGTTCTACACCTAACGTGTCAGTCCTAAGATGCTTATCTTAAATCTTGGTGGTGTGAGGTGAAGCCTTGGTCAAAGCAGACGGTAAATACAAAACTCCTCTTACTGCAGTGTATGTAATACACACTCCCACACAAACAGGACAATGCATTCACAAACACACACACACATTTATTTTGAGAAAGTGTCTCTTGTTCCTCAGCCTTGCAGAATTGTTTAGTGAACTCCTTTACACCAACAACTAATGCTGAAAAACATTTGACTATGTGTGTGATTGTGGATGGGTGTGTGTGTGTGCACATTGTGCGGGGCCCAAGGCGTCGATAGGTAGATCATTAAAAGTAAGAGAAGCTAATCCTGGGCGCATTAAGGGAGTTGGCTGTGAAATGGGCACACGAGCCAGCGAAAGAAAACAGGATAATTGAATTGACCTGGGTCACTGCACGGATTACCAGCTCCTCCTCGCCATCCGAGGCTCCTCCCCCTCTCCCTGGGGTTTAGGGAAGGACCTTCTGGAAAGGGCAAAAGGAGGGAAAAGGAAACGAGAATGGTGGATAAGAGGGTTGAGGAGAGGGACAAGAAAAACAGAGCCAAATCTTAGCATCCGTACGGGCTTAAAGGGTTTGTCTGCTTAACTGTAAGTGTCCTAACCCAGATTTTGTAACCTTCAGTCACACACTATTACGAGGCGAGTACAACCTTTATCTCATCTTCACACACACACACCACACACACACACACACACACACACACACACACACACACCACACACCACACACACACACACACACACACACACACACACACACACACACACACACACACACACACACACACACACACACACACACACACACAACACAGCACACAACCACACACACACACACACACACACACACACACACACACACACACACACACACACACACACACCACACACACACACACACACACACACACACACACACACACACACACACACTTAATACTTTTGGACAGTTTCTTGTGTTGGTAAAAGAAAAGAGTTTATTCTGACTGTGGTGACGAGGCAGCCATTACCAGACAAATGTTTTATCACCTAAAGGTTAGAGGAAGTCTAGTGTTGCTACTGGTGTAGCGTCACCTGGTGTTAGCCAAAAGACAACCATTTATCTGCCTTTCAACTAGGTTTCAAGACCATACTCACAATGGGTGACAAATCAAGAGTCTTTGTACCTTGAGGTTATTAACTATTTGGGTCTGCCATTTAGCAGTATCATGTTACCAGTGGGCTTACCTGAAGTTTAAGAATGGCAGTGTATGACAGTCAGGATAGGTTTAATATTGTGTGTCGAGTCAGTTTGCAGGAGGTGGTTTCTGTGTGTTTAGCGAAGGGTCTGGGGGATTGCTGAAACAGGTTTAGTGAGGCCATTATTGGATTGGGGGTGTTGTGATGGTTTGGTTGTGGGAGTTGCTCTTCTACTTCCGTCAATGTGATGCACATATATATTCTTACAATATAAATCCTTCCAAGTGAGGACGTTTGTGGGTTATTTAAGTCAGGGTAAAAAATACCCTGGATCCCCTGTGGATTTATGAGAGTTTGTCTACTTAAGTCTTAAGTCCCTTTAAGTCCGGATTTGTCACCTGCATTAGAAGATCCGAAACAGATGTACAGGCATATGGAAACGCCAAGGAATTAGAAAGTGATGTACGATTCTATTTAAAGTTTTTAATTACAACAATGACAGCATTAAAGCGGGTTCAAGGTATACACTAAAGATTCATCACATAAGACATAGAAACAACTTGCTATCCAATAAGAAAAACCCTTGCATACATATTAAATAATATTAACTTAAAAATAAATCTTCACTGTGATAGGTGGATTATTCCTCTAAATGACAGGCTTACAGCGCGTAGTTTTGATGAAGCATACAATATAAGCATACAGGTGTCAATTATGTTTGTAACCTTTTAGAGTATTTTATGAATCGTAAGGTGTCCTTGGGCGCAGTGAAAGGCACCTCCAAATACAATTTTATTAATGTTCTTATTATTAATGATATCAAATAATATCAATGTAGACCACATCAATCTTGATAAATTACTTTTATTGACCATTCCAATTGTCATTAAATTTTCTGTCGAATAAATAATAGACTATTTCAACTTGTCACGGCAGGAAAAAGCAAAGATTTGATTAATCACAACAACGATGGCTCCGTTCAATTAGTTGTCCCAGTAAACCTTGACAGTAATACAGTAGGCACAATATCAGCACCTTGAATGTGATACACATGAATAGAATGCTACCATTATAAAATCATTAAATACAGCTATGCATTTCCTGCTATGACATTTTCTAGATGTCTGTTGTGAGAAGCTCTGTTATTGATTAATGAATTGATCCTTTTTAGCAGTACGAGTCCTTTTTTGTTAAGCTGTATTTCAACAGTTTAGGGTTATTCGTTCTAATAAGATTAGGGTCGGTTTTTTTGGAAAATACATTTGGGTTCCATGAAGACACGTTGTTGGTTTCCATGAAGTGATGTGGAAGGTTTAAAGGAGAAAGGGCTTTAGTCTGGAATTAGCTTAATTGCTTCATTATTTATTGATGAGAAGTGCTTGGACACACACTATCTCTCTCTCTCATTCGTCTGTGATCGGCGTACATGCTTGCTATTAGTAACGCTTATACTACATACAACACGAGGGCTGCTTGACTGAGGATTTCTCTGGATTACTCTTTAATATAGGGACAATATACAGTATAGCTGTGTGAAGGCTCAGTGCATTTGTGCGGAGGCGTGTGGCGCAGTGGTTAGATCTTTGGTCTCGGGATCAGATGGTCACAAGTTCAAACCCTACTGCAGTCAGCATGTTCTTGTGTTCCATGTAATGTAATGTAATGTGCGGAGCCCTTTAAATGTATGTATGAAAATGCAGTTTGCCAGTGTTGACATACACAGCTGCAAGAATTAGGATTTGTTTTCTTTAGATCCCCTTCCTTTGCAAACATCTGCTGTGTTCACTTGATGTCATTATTGAGGCACTAAGCACTCGACTTCCCTTTTCCCTCTCACGCGCGCTAATGTTGATCTTCCCCCTTTCTAACGCTCACCTTGTCTGCTGCCACAAATATTTGAAATCTTACATGAAAATCAGCTTCACTTGCATTTCAGTGATCTGATCATGTGTGCATATTTTTCTACGCAATAATATATTAAATGTGACAATTTTTGACGAGGGGAGTTTTAAATAGTCTCTACTTCGCATGCCTGCTTATGTGGTAAACCTATAATTACCTGGAATTATTTTTAGTTTGCCCCCCGCTGCTTCGTACAGACCTGGATTAAAAAGCATCTGCAAATCAAAGACTGAGTGTTTTAAAAATCAAGCGTGAAGCTTTTGCAAAAACGATTTAGTATATACTTTTTGTATGCCTCATGTGAGCCTCTTTTCTAGTAATTAAATCTAGTGCTGAAACCCTGACTTAAATAATCAATTAGCTTATAAACATAAAATAACATTATTTTGATAATCAATCAATCAATCATGTATCAAGCAAAAATGTCAAACAACAGCTTCAGATGCATACATTTGAGGATGAGCAGATTTTTTCTGTTTGTTTGATTGTGAATTGAATATTCTTTGCTTTAGTGGTGTTGACTTGTCATTAACAAAACAGTCAATTGAAAGAAATCATCCCAAATTGAACATGCTATCTGCTGTATATTCTGAATTAATAACACAAACTACAGCTATACTACACTTTATCATTTTAAAGTGTTATATATATATATATATATATATAGACATATTGGTAGTTGCATCCATGATAAAATACTATATCCTGCATATATTTCAGGATTAAAACTTAATCAGTAAATACTGTATGTCCACTTTCTGCCATTTGATATTTCAGTTATTTATTTTTAAATAAAAATAGGTGTTTGGAAGATATAGAGCGATAGAAGATAGGACACGATCAATCTATCCAAACTTCACTTTTAGATTGAGAAGAAGCCTGAGCTGGTAAAACAACAGTTAACCATTGATTTCTTTCCTCCTTCTTTATACTTGGGGCAGACACCAACTTGATCTTTATCCCACATAATAACAGCCCTGGAAGAATACTTTTGTTTTTGCTTGGTATTCAAAAAACACTCACACACGGTGACCTTTAGTGGCAGCTTGGGGGATTTTGGCAATCCAGTACATGGCCGTTATGACGCCACACACACACCACACACACACACACACACCACACACACACACACCACACACACACACACACACACACACACACCACACACACACACACACACACACACACACACACACACACACACCAACACACACACCACAACACACACACACACACAGCTTAGAGCATCTGATTATGTAGACATGAAACAGTTCAAATCACACGTGGGTTGTTGTTTCCATTTCCCTCTAGCTGTTGCACATTGATTACATCAAGAATCTTTTTTGATATCTAACATCTTTATCTGACTCTCTTCCTCTCCTCGCTGTGGCCCCAGAGTTTCCCCTCCTCAACCACTAATACATATACGCTTACGCACAATGACACACATACACATGCCCACAGAGACAACAAAAAAAGTGAAATAATTTTTCCGTGTAACCTTTTTCCGTCGTATTTCTGCAAGTTCGGGAGCGCTGCAGCTTGTGCTACATGTTTCGGCTTGTTTGAGTTTAGACCTTCATCCTCTGGAGCTCCGGAGCCTCGACTCACCTGGGGCCCCCGCAGACAGGAGCTCTCAGAACTGCCCTCTAGTTTGCACTTCCGCATAAACTTCTCTCCTTTTTTTTCTCTCCTTCCCTGCTCTTGTCTCCCCAAGTCTCTGCAGTCTAAAGGTGAACACTTGAAATATAGAATCGGATCCCCCTTCCTCTCTGTATTCCAGTTAAGACTCTCCCCATAGTATTTGCACTTCATTAAACTTGAATAGGTTTAATATTTAAAACACCGTGAACAGATTTCTCAATCCCCCTCACCCCACACAACACCTTTTTCCTACCTTCTTCTCGCTCTCCGGCTTAATAATCTACTCTCATATTTTCCCTACCTAATTCACTCCTCCCTTCATTAAAAAACCAAAATAGATTTAATATTTTAGGCTGTGTGGACTTAATTTTTAACCCCTTTCTTCATGGATTGGGGGCTTGGCACACTATGGTTCAGATAACCCATCGTCTTGGGGGCCTCTCCCCCCTGTATTTTCTCCTTTCTGTCTACCCCTTTTCTTTTCTTTTTTTTGTGTGGCTCCCGGTTCGTCTTTCTCACTTTTTCCAGAGTCAGTCTATTATCAGTTCTGTCTCTTACTGTCTTTGTACTCCCGGCCTCTCTCCTGCGTCTCGCTCGCGCTCCCCCCACCCCTCTGTTTGCTCTGCTTCTTTGTCCTCTGCATGTACAGATGATTTTAGCCCTTTCCTCCCACCCTATTGACTTTTGTGGCCTGCTCACCCCACCTCCCTCAGTTTCCCCCACTCCCTCCATCCTCTCCTCCCCCTTTGTGTGCCCTGTTAAAACACATACATACACACACTAATTTCCCTCTCATCTGTCCTTTGTATTTTACACAGAGGGTTTGGTGGTTGAATGGTCGAAACGTTAGTCAAAATGTGGTTATTTCCACTCTATCGTCCTTTCTTCCTCCCTGCTGTCAGCCTCACGATCGCTCCCCACTAAATAAAAATCAAAGTTCCATTATCACCGTGGTAACCATTCATTTCTCAACACCCACCAGCCATCTTTGTCATATGACCTCACATCCTGCTGGACATTATGGGCAGTCAGACACACACACACACACACACACAGACACACACACACACACACACACATTCACACAATTTTTCACACTTTTGCTGTCTGTCTTTTTCTCTCGCAGCACTATCTCTCGCTCAGTTCTCAATGCTGACACCTGCTCTATTTATAATTTGGTTGGCTTTAAGAGAGCCATTTTGGACAGGAAGCTGCCCCCTCCCACTCCTGGTTGTGGCTTTTTTCCAAAACGCCAACACCCCCCACCTCTCCACCTCCTGCCCCTGAAACAGGCTGGAGAATGATTGCTGGCGGAGAAGAGTGGTGTGTGTGTTGGTAAATGCATGCTTGGTGGATGCGTGTGTGCAGGGGGGTTAAAGATTAGCCATCCCGCTCACATGGGTTGGGCCCATGTGCTTTAGAGTCATCAATGGCACACACACACACACACACACACACACAACACACACACACCACACACCACACACAACACACACACATCCACACCAGCACACACACACACACACACACAACCACACACACACACACACACACACACACTACACACACACACACACACAGCACACACACACACACACACACACACACACAACACACAACGACACACACACACACAACACACAACACACACACACACACACACACACACACACACACACACCACACACACACACACACACACACACACATATAACATACAACAATACATATCCCTATAAATCCTACATTTATATTGTTAAACTCTTCTTTACACACACTCATGTGGCATTAATCGCAATGTCTACCCAGAATGCATCCTGACAGGATGTCCTGTTGGCAAAGCGCAGAGGAGAGTGAGTTTCTGTGGTTTGAACATTCAGAGCAGTACCCAGAGCTTAAACCCCACACATCAAAAACACACACTTCAAATTCCATCCTAACCCTAATGTCTATACACAGTTACATTAATGGTTGTGGTTAACTTTGTACAAAAAACACACACACTTTACAACTCAGCTCTGTTATTTATTGACATCCTCATAAAGTGTTCGTCACACTTTATTTAGAAATATGTGTGTCATGTTGGTGTGTGCAGATTTGAACGAGAAGAGAAGTGTTATGAGTTTTGAAGCTAATTAGAGCAATTGGGCAATCACCTTATTTGCCTTTCGCACCCCCCTCTCGCAGTTTGAAACTTCTGGTCTAAGCTATTAGTTTCTATCCTTGTAATCATGGTAAAAAGTAGCCTCTTGCAGCAAGTACACACTACTTTTGGGTGATTTTGAGCCAACAAACTTGTGCAAATACTTTAAAATCAATCAGATTTTTTTATATCTGAAAAAAAACTGAGCCTTATATGAGCCAGTCCTCCTCTTCGATGAGGTCCGTGACAAGACTCCTCGCTTGGAGATATAAGATGGAGATATGTTGTGAGAAGGATGCCTCGCTCCTCTCCTCTAGTGATCTGATAGCCAGTAATGGGCCCTGTAGCCATGAGCCTGGCAGCAGTGCTCACTGTGGCTTATGTGTCACACTGTACCCAACATTCGAGCGCAAGCAGCCGGGATATTAAGACTAGTAGTGTGTTTGTGTGTGTGTTTGAGAGGGAGAGAAAGAGAGGGAGACATATCATATACAGTGGCAGACTGACTGACAGGAGGAAGCAGAAGCAGGAACCTTTTTTGCGAGTTTAACCTTAAGAAAGTGCTTTACAGTAAGCCCATGACTGGATCTGTGCTGTCTTTCTTTCTCTTTCTCAGTCAACCTGAAGTTCCTCTTTCCCAGTATGTTTATTTTAGAAAGGTGGCTTTGTTCTATTTACCGTACCCACTCCCTCTGCGGCCTCTCCCCCCGTCAGACCAGTTAGAAAGGGGGAGCGAAGTAGAGAAGGAGGGGAGAGAGGGAGGGGGGTGCCTGCGCATGATGTTTGGACAAACGGACAACCCGAACAGGATATAGAGGTCTACAGCCTGTGGGTGTGTCGGTTTGGCCGAGGCGCAGCTCGCACACAAACACACAAACCTGCGCACACACACACATGTACACACAATCGTGGGAGTGTTCCGCTGGAGGGCAAAGTCTCCCTTCCTCTTACACATTCATTCTCTCCTTTCCCCTCCTTCCCCTCCTTCCCCTCATTCCCCTTTTTCCACGTCACACCCCTCCACACCTCCTTCCTTTAGACCTCTCTTTCTCCTTCATCCCTCATTCTTTCTCTTGTGACAACCCCCCCCCCCCCCCCCACCCCCCCTATCCTTTTGAAAAGAGGAAAAAAGAAAGTGTTAAAGACACAGAAGAGTTGGCCAACAGCAATGAGACACTCGGAGGGAGAGGCCAAAATCACCACAGGCGACAATTATGGCTCGGGCTGTGTACATACAAGTGCGTGTGTATTTGTGTGTGCGTTTGATAGTTATAGATGCGATGAAGAAACTATCTGTCCTTCACAACTATTTGTCCTCTCCTTCTCTCCTCTATCCATCCTTCCCTCTGTCCGTTTGGACCATACTTCCCATCCCGTCAATTCACACTGTCACTCTCTGTTTTTACTCATCTTGTTCACTGGAGCTACAGCCACTGCTTACAGTATGTACAGCGTGTGTGTGCGTGTGTGGTGGTTTCACATTGAGTATAGGGGCTTCAAATGACGGAAGGGCTGTGGGTGATCATGCTTCCTTCTCATCAGTAGGATCTGTAAGCTTCTGTTTGTAAAAATGGAACTTCCTGGTTGTGTTTGACATTTCATTCATTTACTTTTACCTTGTGAAAAAAAGAAAAATCGAGCTCAACTGGAATTAGCAGTATGTCATACAATTCACAGAGGCTGTATAGAAAAGAATGGTACAGTATGAAAAAATAATGTCATTGTTGTGTATTATTGATATTCTTTTCGGTGTCACCTCCCTTTATCAAACAAGATGTTCCCCTGCTGTACAGACTGAGGCCAGTCAAGGGGCAGACTATGAGAGAAGACTTGTCAATGTCATTCGTTCAGACATTGCTTATAACGATAGCAAACCTTCTCACACAACCTTTAAAAAAATGAAACGAGTAAAAAGAAAAGATGTGGCTCATAGTGACAATCAGAAATGTCCCTCAGCTCTGTTGATATGTGTTATTCTGGTCTTGGATGTTTTGGTTCACGTTCATGTTAGTCTCCTAATAAACGTAAAAACCCAATACACTCCATCTCAGCACTAAGCTGAAGACACATTTAGCGATGAGCTGCTGAACATAGTGGAGAATGTAGCACGTAACAAGCCAGATATTTCTCTCAGGAGTAAGTAGAGGCAAAAACAGCTACAGATAGAGTCAATATTGGCACTCGCCCTGTTTACCTGCGACAAGACTTCAATTTCTTGAAGTTGCTTGTATTTGCTGGATGTGTAAATAACTGCTTACTAGTTTGCCTTATCAACTTGGATTGGGATCATTTATTATCTGTGATGATTATTGCTAAGTTTATATAGGCCCCAAAAGTACAGAGAGAGGCCAATATGAGGACAATGAAGTCAAAGACAAATAAATTATATAATTACATTTATAATGAAGAATGCAATGCTGATAAAAACATGTATTGACTTTGCCAATTTGTTATGCTTTTCTTTGTTAAAAACCCAATGTTTTTAAGTTTGTAAAGCAGCAGGTGAAGTATATACACTAGGGCCGGGACTTTAACGCGTTAATTAAGATTAATTAATTACACAAAAATTAACGCGTTAAAAAAATTAACGCATTTTAATCGCACTTATTTTTGCACCGCGGAACGTTTCTCACTGGATGAGTTTCAGGCGTACCGATTATACTGGAGCACCAACTAACGTTCATGACTTCAGACAACAACAAACCACAGTGAACAACAGTGGGAAATGTTGTTTTGAAAAACGGACGGATGGAAGCGTCGATAAGAGCACGGTTATGTGCAAATTATGCAAAAAGGAATTCGCATATCACCGCAGCACATCAAGCCTCAAGTATCACCTCAATGCAAAAACATATAGCAGCTAGCGTGGAAGCTAGCGTGGACGTTAGCCTCTTTTATCGCGTTCACACCAAAAAGAGCCGGTACTAAAATTAGTTCATGAGAACCTTTTTACCCCCACGAAAGTCCCTGCTAGAGAGCAGAGAGCTGCTAGAGAGCAGAGAGCTGCTAGAGAGTAGGGAATTTCGTGCGGCTCTCTTGTGAGAAAAGAGCTATATTTCTGATTGGCTGGGAGGATTGCAAACCACGCCCCGTAAAACTCCCAAAAAGTTTTGTGAAGCCGCCATTTTATTATCCTCGCATTAGCATTATTAGCATTAGCCCAGCGCAGAAACGCAGAGAGACTAACTTATGGCAACACAAAATAAAACATGGGAGCGGTGGAGATGAGGAGGTGTCGGCGTTCTGGCGATTTACTCGGAAGGCTGCTGGGACTCCCAGCAGCTTCTACTGAAGCCAGTCCCCAACTCCGGGGACTTCCGGCCGGGGACTTTGGGCGGCAGTATACGCCGTGAAGTGGTTTGCGGCCTGCCAGTAAACCCAAAGCAGAAGAAGAAGAAGTGACGTCAGCGGCTTCATTTGCCTAATCCACCCCCAGGTTCAAAGAGTTCTCATGAACTAAATTCTCATGAACCTTTGTGGGAAAAGTACTGCGGTGTGAATGTGCCTAATGGTATACTAAAATCCATGTGAAAAAAAATTGCTTCTCACTGTTCTTAGGTCAAATATGTATATGCGATTAAAAATGCGATTAATTTCGATTAATTAATTACAAAGCCTCTAATTAATTAGATTAATTTTTGTAATCGAGTCCCGGCCCTAATATACACATTTAGCTTTACACAAGGAAGATATTTCACGTTTTCAGAAAGACAAATACAAAAAATAACTCAATAAGAGGCTTCATTTGAATGAATAGACCTGAAATCAGTACTTTGGCTTTCAATATCCTTTGCTTATTGTCATTATACACCTGATGTTACTTTAACAGAAAGAGGCCAAACTCTCCTTTGTTCTCTTTGCACCCCACACCTCAGCCAACCCCTTTGCCCCATATCAACCTGCCTTCCTGTACTCCTTATTGTTCACCTTCCTCCCCCTACTCTTTGCAACTCTTTCCTCTTCGCTACCCTCATACACCAGCAGCAGCATGCAAACTCCATGCAATCCATTTGATCTCCTTTCTACTCTCCTTATCTCTCTCCTCAGCCCCCACCCCTCTTCCTCGTAAGTCAGTCTCTAAGCCGACATTGTGTTAGTTCCAGGTAGAACCTCCCGCGTATAAATCAACACTTATTCTCCTGTTTGAGACCACATGTGACCTGAGTGAAAGAAACTAAACAGTTTTCAGGGTGTGAATTGATGGTGAACAAGAGAATACTTCACTGCCTGAAGGTGACAGATGAACAGAAAAGTAAAAGAGGTTTCAGAGTTCTAGAAGTGTGAGATAGATAAAGACAGAGTGTATGTTGTGTAATTGTCGCAGCTTTTCTTTCTTTTGTGGTTGGGACTGTTTGGCCTTCCCATACTTACTCTGGCCTCAGAGTCATCCAGCTTCAAGGCTAAGTGTGTGTCTCTGTGCATAGATGTGTGTTGTACAGGATAGGAGAAAGGGAGCGATGGAGGTCAGAGGTGGATTTGATAGCGCAAGACACTTACACCCCTCTCCACCTCCATACCCCCTCTATTCAGCCTTGATAAGTGGAGCCGCAGTCTGTGGGGGTTAGGGATTCCTGTCTGGCATAAACACACATAGAAGCACACACACACACACTGGGATCCGCCCGCTCTGCATTCCTGTGTCCGACTAAGGAAGCAGCCTAGCCGTCTTCCCCTCCACTCCCAAATTATCCCCTTCTCCTAAAGTCACTGCATACTTATCACCCGCCTCTCTACCTCTCTCCTCCACTCTGACTCATACATACCTCCTCTATCTACCATGTATTCGTCCTCGCTACCCTTCCACTGAGCATGTTTGCAGACAGCATGTCTAATCATCTCGTAGTGTGTCGTAAAATGTTTCATTAGAGCAAGTGAAGCAAAGACCTGCCAGTGCAGTAACATGTTATTGTCTCCTTATTGTAGTGCTCAAAATCTATCATTTTTAACAACGGTCTTGGTCTGCCATCACTACGATACATATTATATATATATTATAAATAAACTGCATTCAAACATTCAAATGAATCCATTGTTTTTGCTTCAAAAACCATCAACATTTCTGTATGGAGGTTATTTTGTCTGATCTTTGACTGCTTTTCATTTTTTGCTCATTGTTTGAACTTTTACATAATACTCTTTCCCTTTCTGCCATCTCTGCCTTTCACCCTCTGTTTTCACTGGCCTCCTCCCTTTTGCTATCTGACTGTTTTATATCTTTTAACCCTTTCTCTCCTTCCTTCCCTCCCTCCCTCCCTCATTCTCTGTCTCCCTCCCTTTCAGGGGTGTGTAACAAGGGTTAGGAAGGGGTCATGTGGTCCTGCGCTGCCCTTCTCTCTAATGGCTTCTTAATGAGAGAGCCAGAGAGGGACAGCGAGCAGGGAGAGGAGCAGTTTTGAGAAGCGGGGTGAGATCTCAGTAGTTTTGCTTAGGGCACTGACTTCCTGTGCCTCTGTATCCATTTGAAGCTGTGGGGACTGTATGTGTGTGCACACGCCTGCACACACTGACCCCTTGCTCCATTTCAAACCCTTTCCGAGCTTTATATTCCTCTCCGGGGGGAAAGAGGAAATGACACGTTTGTAGCTTTGAATAAGCGCCGGGGCTCGTCACAAGCAGTGTCCACTGGGTCTGGCTCGGTGGAGGAGAGGGGGTTTGTGCTGTGGAGGTGAGGGAGGGTGTGGGGGACGAACGAGGCCCGCTCTTTAATTTGCTCTGCTTCTGCTGATTTGATCATAAGCAATTAATCTCAATGGCTCAGCTCGGCTGCAGTGGGGGAAGAGAAGATGAACACAGTCCTCTATGTGCATGCGGCCCTCGCTCTGGTTTTTCCCTTCGTCCACACCGTGTCATTTCTACTGTTCTTACTTGTTATACTCTAGCATCGTTATGGGGGAACATGCTGAGGGAATTTTTTCTTCCTAATCTCACATGATTCCAACCTACAGAAAAGTGTTAACTCCCTTGTAAATGTGAGTTCTTACAGACAAATCACTCCAAAGTCATCCTTTTAATAAAAAAAAGTGTTAGTACTGCATGTCTCTATTTCTTTTTTAATAAAGTCAGGACATGGAAATTAAACCCATAAAATGGAAGTCATTTTCCAACTTTGGATTCAGAACCGCGTCAAACAACGACTGCTGAGGTAATGTGTGATTCAAGGTCCAGATCTGACCTTACTTGGTCTTGAGATCCATCCAAGTTGTATCAGCTCAAGAGTGACACAGATCTCCACTTATCCACTAACATGAAGTATGTTGCTTTCACAGGTTGTGCCCTCTCATCCACGTCTCATTTGTCTCACTTCCTTCCTCCGTGTAACTTCAGTTGCCCGTCTGTGAGAGACAAACATTGCAACCTCCTTCCCTAACTAACTCTCCCTTTCTGCACAGCCTCTCTGCCAGTTTTCCATCTCCCTCTATCTCCCTCATCCGTGGTTTCCCTCTCTATGGCACCGTCCTCCTCCCATGCTGAGGCCAGAGCTCTCTCCATTGTTGGAGGCAGGTTGCCAAGGATACAAGCACAGTCTTAATATCATAAGATGGGAGAGAGGAGAGGGGCAATAGCTCTTGTGCTCTCTGTTCACTGGGCAGCACGACCCCACACACTAATGCTCTATAGGGAACACGTCACACCCCCGGCTCCCCTCTCTGTGGAGGGTCCCTCTGTGGACGGAGCACAGTGACATTGACTGTGTTTTGAGAAAACCCTTGTGCTGGTCATCTGCTCTCGGCTCGCCTGTTTGCGACTGGAGTGTTTGATCGTACGTCTTCATGTGGTGTCTTTTTTGTGCATTTGTCAGGCAGCAAACTTGTCAAACAATCCAACCTGATAGTGTTATTTCCGTAAAACGGTGAAAGAATGGGCTAGTGCTGTCTTCACCAACAGTATACATACACATTGTGAATTGTTCTGACTGCTAGTGCACAGATCTATTTGATTATTTTAGTTTGACACTAATATTTTGGGAAAATGTGTGAAGATTTGTAGAAAATCATAACATGCATGAAACAATGCTAATAGGTTTATTTTTAAATGATTAATGAACAAGGAGCAGGAGAAAACAGTTACACTATATTGTTACTTATTTTGTTTTGCATTTTGTTTTATAGCACACCGCATAACTTCACACAGGAAATAAAGGGAGAGAGAGGCAGATATAACATGCAACCACAGTCCCTAGATGGAAAATAGAGACGCTGCGCATATGTGTAGACTCCTTAAAGGTGGGGTAGGTAAGTTTGAGAAACCGGCTCGAGATACACTTTTTGTTGTATTCCATGGAATGCTCTTAACATCCGATAGCAATGAATATCTTAAGTGCTTTGACAAAAAATCCATAAAAATGTCATCTGTGGAAGCCGTAGTGCTGTAAAAAGCACGATCAATCATTTTAGCCGGCCCGGCTAAAATGACTGGATGGCCTACCTGCCTGTCAGCCTTCCATCTGTGCACAAACTTATCTCGTGCCCTCATTGGGCTTTTTAAAAAGCAGAGCTGTGTTTAAGTCCCTGATATAGCTCAAAAAGAAACACAGCCACAGACAGCAGATGCACACACTGTTGTGTACATCTTACATTTGATGTCTTTGTACTGATATGTTCAACATGTGCAGTCGGCAGATCTGAAGGCGCAAACAGTCCGTACGAACGGTCATACATGTTCTATTATTCATTTTTGCAATCCTCTCCAGATGAACAAGATGGAAACGTATTGACTTCACCAAATTTGTTCGGCTGTTAAATTCATTATCAGGAGTTAAGAAGTTATTATGGCTAGTTAGTGGCCCTGAGCTTCTGAGCTGGTTAGTCAGAGTGTTCACCCTCAGTCTCTGTACAGCATCCCCACCCAAAGTATTGTCGCTTTCCATTATCCCTCCTCTCACTGCTCTCTCCCACCTCACCCTTCAAACATGACCCTGGACGGTGCTGGACCGAGCTTTTGGGCTCTTGCCCGCTCACCGGTTCCTCCCCAAGCGAAGACATAACCACTTTCTCTCTCTCAATCTCTCCATCGCTCTCTCTTTTGCTTTTAACACAAAGCCCTGCGTGTCTGCCTTCCTTCCCCACCCAGCATTCTTTCCCCATACAGACTTCTCCCCCGCTCTCTCTCTCTGTCGACTTCCCTTCTACCCGCCAACTCGCTGAGCCTCACCCTACCTTTCATTAGCCCACTCTTTATCTCACTCCGCACACTCTCTCACCCTTCACTCTGTTATCTCGCCAGCTTGTACACTCCCTGTACTCTCTTTCTCTCGTTCTCCCCCCTCAGTTGCTTCGGCTTTTGTTTCTGATACATCTTCATTTATTTCTCTCTTTCCCTGTTGACCCTATTATTTTTATACGCTCTCTCCCTCCGCCATCACTCCCCCTCTCTTCCTCTCTCCCTTCCCCTCTCTCTCTCTCCCTCTCTCTCTATCTACCTCCCTCCCACTCCTCTCAGTCCCTCTAAGCTGCATTAACTCCCCAGATTACCTTGAGCCCTGCAATCCTCCATCCCCCACACACTCACCCGCTCCCTCTCTCTCTACCTTCCTTCACTCATTCCCTTGTTCACTCATACGTCCACACCAAGGCGGCTAATTTTGAAAACAGAACGTTGTATTTTTTTCATGTTCTTTTTAGAGAGATCTCCGTCCCACCAGAACACTTGAAAAAAAGAACCTTTATAAATCTGTTCTTATTGCTGTCCTTTTTTGAAGAATGCAATAAAACTGTACATCACTGCCAAGAAAGATACAGCAGACTGTCACATCCTGCTATTTGTGTATCTTAAATACAGCAGAACTCACTTTATATGTTTCTGTTGCAGACAACTGAAAGAGAATAAAAAAGCAATTGTATCGTGGGTCATCAAAGCTAACAGCGTGAACGTAACTGCTGAGATGATGTATTGTGTGATATTGACAAAATAAATGATCATAGAAAGCATAAAGGTTTATTGACCTCTTCTAAATAAACTGTTTTACAAAACAGAAATGTTTTTTAGACAATTTAGAAACAGGTTTTACATGTTTAATACACTGTGTGAATTTGTGTATGACTGTTAGCACCTGAGCTAATGCTTAACAACAGTTTTCAGGCTCCCTTACTTGAGAAACTTTTAGCTCCCTTCAATAATTGTATTAAATGAAATTGCTTACAATCCTGAGAAGGAAGTGCCAGGGGGGACAGGGGGGATTATACCACCCATACAGACAAGAGAAGCTGGGAGAGCCATAATGACTGACTAGCCCGACTAGCCTGCTACAGAGTGTGGCCATCTTCTTAGCAGCCCTAAAAAACTAAATATCCACGAGGCAGCAGCTGCGGGCCAAATCTGCGGGGTCCACACCATGGTATCTTCCTTGAGTATTTCAAATGTTGTTAACATAAGGAAACACAACAGAAAAAAGCGAAAGGTGCACTAGGGCTTCACTTCCTTTTACAAATCCCCAACATTACACACACATATATGATAATAATAATAATAATCCGTATATTTATTATAGTGCTTTATCAATGACTCTCAAAGCGCTTTACAAATGCACAGTAATGTGTACTGTGGACAATACCCACAGGAGCAAATTCGGGTGAAGTGTCTTGCCCAAGGACACAACGGCCTGACGCAGTGGGGCGGGAGCGGGTTTCGAACTGGAGTTCCCCAGCGCCCTCTTGATCTGATGATCAAACGCACAGACCACTGCGCCAAATGTACATTTTGTTGTGTATTGCTAACTTATTACAATACACACAGTTGATGTCCTGAATGCGTTTTAGTCTGTTTTTGGGGTATTGAAAGCACCAGAGTAACGTGGACAGCTGGCAATAGAGAGACACATGCATCTTCAAATGTAGCTGGCTCGCTCACCCCCACCATCACTATCCACCCTCCCTCCCACAGCCTCTGTAACCTCCCCCTCACCTCTCCTTACTCCCCCTTCACTCACCCACCCACCCACACTCCATCACCCCACCATCCACCTCTCACCCCACCACTCTTGCAATCGCTCTGCTCCTCTTCTCTCCTCTCCTCCCCTCCACCCACACTCTCTCTTTTACTCCGAGCCCCCAGCAGTACCACCATCACCACCAGCACCATCATCTCGCTCTCTCTCTCTCTTCCTTGTCTTTTACCACTCTCTTCCCTCTGCCCCTCCCTCCTCTAAAGCCTTCAGGCTCTGCTTGATTTATGCTTACCCTCCCTATCCACACACACCACACCACCACCACCACCCACCCTTCCCTATCTCTCCTGGAGGTTGTGGCCCGACTAGTCCCTAAAAACAACAGAGAGCGCAAGTGAGGGAAAGAAGACAGAGGGAAAGGGAGAGAGAGAATACAACCTCTTTTACTTTCCATCCTCCCTCCTTTTTAACCCAGCATTTTTTTCATTCCCCTCTCCCACACTGCTTTTTAAATTGCCTCTGAATTCTTGAGCTGTTTTAGTGCCTCACTCCCCCTTCTCTGCTGAAATTACTTTTTTACCCTCTCAAACTCTGGCATGCTGAGGAAGCAAGTTCCACCTTCCCTCCCCTCTTTGTCCACTCGAGGACAAACACGCACTAATCGCATGTCCAAGTGTGCCGAGCTGCTTGTAAAAATACACTTGCGATTTGTTATGAAGCATGTCGCTGTAATGTCGCGCGGACAATGCAGCGCATAGCAAAGTCTTGTGACAACACGGCTTTTGTAATGCCTTGGCCTTTTGAACCTCAGGCTGGCAAAGCCATTACCAGGCTGACTTGGGGCAATACTTCCTTATGCACACACAAACACACACTGATATACACACACAAAGATACATAGTGAGTGAGTCCTTCTCTTTTGTTTGCACTGCCATACTCAAACATGCACACAAGCCCTACTTTCTTCTCTGACAGCTCTCTTGTGGTCGACAAGTCTCAGTAACTCGTTGCTTAACCACCAATCTCTCCATTGTGTTTGGATACTGTCTCTGTTGATTTGAAGTTGTGTACAGTATATATATATATATGTGTTTGTGTGTGAGTGTGTGTCAAGGAGTGTCAATTAACAGCCAGGTCATTTGTTTGTGTGCCATACTGTAAGTAGCGGCTGTGTATCAATTTACTTCATTAATTCATCTATCTGGCAAAAGTATTTTGGAAAACAGAACTCTTCATTTAGAGAGGAAGGGGGGTACTTGGTGAGATACACACACACACACAAACACACAGAGACATACTCCTTGAACACAATCAGAACAGAAGATCAGGGGTCAAACTGGGTCAGCTGACCCTTCCCTCCCTTTTCAGGCCCTCTCTTTCCTTCTATTTACTGCGTCAAAGCGTGCTCTCTAATAATACAACATCCCCTTGTGAAACACACACACACACACACACACACACACACACACACACACACACACACTTACTCAGATATACAGTGCACCTTCCAACCACAGCACCATAAACTGTATCTTCTATCCATTAGTCGTAACTCTCTCAATGGACGATAAATGCAGTATCCCTCACAACACATTTGAAGTATAGTTCAACACACATCTCTTTATTCCAAGGCAAGTCTTATTCCGCCTTTGTTTTTTTCCCACTCAAGCCTCCACATAGCTGCAGCATCGCTCACGCACATACACACAAACACTCACATGAACAAAGAGAAGCACCATTTCCACATATTTGTCTCTTCTCCTTTTAAAAGGGGGTTTTATTTAGCATAAATGTTGAAGCCAAGGGTGCCTGGCTACCATGGCAACCAATTAAAAACGGAGGATCTCTTCAGAAAGCAGAAATCTAAATTATTCGGACTCTTTTATGAAGGGGGAAATTAAAATTCCCTTCACTGTAGAGAGGCCACTGCAACTGTAAGGCAGAAGAAAGGAGGGGGAAATAGATGAGGGAAATGCTATTGTTTTTTTGCATCTGACCATGCCGTTCAAAGCATATCAAATGGCATTGAAATTCATAGGTTGTCTCATGACAACGTTAACACTCAGCATATGTGCACAAGGAATGATGTAACCACAGTGTCTCTAAAACTCCAGATAAACCTATTGCGTCTGAAAGACAGCACAATATGTGTGTTTACAAATCCTTGGAGAAACCGGTACACGTATGATGAAATCCATAAGCTGCGTGCATAGGATTAGGTGCGGGTCTTTCTGGTGTGGGTAAATGATTTTATCTGTCGGAACAGGATGAGGTTTAAGTAACACACCATCTACGCTGGGCCCGATAAAGCTTACATAAGTGAAGGAGGATTATGTAGTATATTCCGATTATTTGGTGCGGAAGCCTGTTTGTGGTCAGCCGAATACTAATTTCTAATATCTCACGCTTAGTCTCAGAAATGCGGATAAATCCTCAAAACGCAGGATTCTGTTTGTGGCACGGCAGATTGTGTCGGAAGGACGGAGAGAGTTCTTTCCCTAATGTGTACAGCACAGATGTTAGTTTCACACATTTTCCAGAATTTGACTGTTATGTGTGAGGAAATCATGAAGCTTTTCCATAACTCGGCCATTTAATCTGCAGAGTGTGACTGAAGCATTGTTATTGTATAGTATGAAGAGGGCGGACATGTTCCATCTGTAGATGCACGAGTCCAAGGGATGCTGGGAAAAGTGGTCAGGGGTCATTCGCTCGTCCAATGAACAGATGAGTGGAGGGAGATGGGGGTCAGAGAGGTGACCCTCTTTTCTCCCTCTCTCTCTCCCTCGCTTCCTCTCCTTCCATTTGTCTGCCTCTCCTTTCTCCCTATAGTTGTGTGTGTGTGTGTATTTGTTGTTGGCCCACAGCAGATCTATGTTATTGATTGACTCTTGTGGCTGCTGGGCTGCCCACTGAAGGAGGGGGCAGAGCTCTAATGAATTCCTGCACCTCATGCCCCTTGCGCCAACCCCTACACCCCCTCCTTAATTAACTTTGTGTGTGTTTGTGCGCGGGTTTGGGAGTGGGTGTGCGTGGATGCATGAGTGTGTGTTTTGTGTGTATCTTCTGTGCTTCCTCTACAGCTCAACACCCCCGCTTCTACACCCGCCTTTTTTTAATCTTCCTCTCTCTCTCTTTCTGTCCGTGCCTCCTCTCCTGTGTCTTCATTCCTCCTACTTTATCTCCTCTTTTTATATCTTCCTCTGCGAGTAGTTTGATGGCCGCGGATTACTTCGTATGTGTGTCACTCTTATCTGTCGCGCCCCTTCTTCTCCCCCCGTCCTCAATACCTCTATCTCTTCACCTTTCGGATCTATGTGTGTAAGTGCAACTGTGCATACAGAGCGTGTATCCAGCCATCTGATCTGTGATCATTAATCTATACTGAGCAAGAGAAATGACTGACACAGTGTGTGTGTGTGTGTGAGAGAGAGAGAGAGAGAGAGAGAGAGAGAGAGAGAGAGAGAGAGAGAGAGAGGAGCGCGAGAGTC
>NW_022992284.1:2089962-2277462 GCF_902827175.1 Gymnodraco acuticeps
TGACGTTTGTGCCAGTGTGTGTGTTTGTGTGCGGGTGAGTGTTTTAGGAGCAGCATTTGATTTCAGTGGACCTGCCTCCCAAACAAGCCCTCCCTATCTTGGTGGACAAGCCATCTGTTTGCACAGTGCATGGTGTTCTGTTCTTAGAGAGGAGGAGGAGGAGGAGGAGGAGGAGGAGGGGAGGAGGAGGAGGAGGAGGAGGAGGAGGAGGAGGAGGAGGAGGAGGAGGAGGAGGAGGAGGAGGGGAGGAGGGAGGAGGAGGAGGAGGAGGAGTGTAGGGGATGAGGGATATGGGTGGGGGCTAGTTCTGAAATGAAGTTTTGCCTTCACCTGCCACTGTGGTCAGGTCACTGAACATTTCTATTTGCCACTCATTATTTGTCTGCCACTTCTAAAATCGATGTAGAACGCTTAATTGACAATGCTAAAATGTCTTTTAAAATGCCATAAATTAAATCATAGCATTGTATTCCATTCAAGTCATAATAAAGAATGTCTTAAAAAAGTTGTAGGTATAGTAAGGTATGTAATATAAAGTCCTCGTTGTGCATTCCATAAAAAAGTCATATATAAAGTCATAGTTTAGTATGATCATAACCAATCATTGACAAATCAAAGTATAGTAGTTTATGTGAAAATGTACAGACAATTTCCTAGTATATAAATCATTAACAATACCATAGTATAGTTTATCGTAAAACAATTATAAAAAAAGGAAGGATAGAGTTCAGATGGGGTGTACATGAGAAAAGGGAGAGGTCTTTAGGGCGCCTTGCTGTATCAGGCAGATATTATTATTAATACAGTAGATCAAACTTACTGCTCGTTCTGTGTCTCCTAGGAAGCCATCCAGGATCTGTCAGCTCTTTGCAAGATTGTGTTTGCTTGCTAATCTCTAACAATGTATCCGTGTCTTTAAATCACTCTGATCCATGTATGTGTTTCTCTTCTTTTCTTTACTGCTTTCATGTCTTTGTTATTGTGTTTCTCACAGACTAAAGATTGTCTTCGCAGACTGTCTCACCTGCCTGCCTCCTGCATGCCCAGACAACAATCCATACAGAACTTATTAATGTGTGTGTGTGTGTGTGACATAACAAGATCTTTTGTGCTTACAGGAGGGTGTTAAAGACAAAGAAGACATGAAACAGTTCAGCACAGGTATAGTTTAGGCTTTACATTGAAAGCATATCACACATTGAGATAACTTAAAGAGAGAGTCTTGCCCCCTTTTATCTATTGCTCTCACTTCCCACCTCTTTTCCTTCTCGCTATCTCAGCCTTGGAAGGTGACCAGTCTCCGGTGGAGAGGATCAGATGGGCGGTGAGAGCTGTGCTGGGGGGTTGACTGTTCCTGCATCAGTAAGCGTGGGCTGCCAGAAGGACTAAAGGGCTGACGGTGCTGGGCGGCAGAGGCTGGGTCAGGGAAAATGGTCCTGCCAGAGCCCGGTGCCTGGCCCTCTCAGGGGTTCGCCTGCTCCCTGTGCAAAACGGCTGTTCAGCAGCCTGGAGCATCTGAGGGAACACGAGTACCACCACACCCTGTCTCTGATGGCCTTGTCTCTGGACTGGCCAAACATGCAGGGTCCGCACCACCAACCTACTCAGCTCCGTCACCATCCACAATCCCAGCCTCTTCACTTCTTCCAGTCTCTCTGCCGCCCGCACAGTGGGCCGAGCCCACGTCGGCCCGCTCATTTGCTCCCCAGTGCCCCGCAAGCTTCACCCTCAAATCAAACGCAGACAGACACGAGAAGACCATCCACTTCAAGAAGAAGCTGATGCAGTGTGTGTGCTGTATGAAACACTTCAGAGACCGCACCGACCTGCACAGGCATCTGTCCTCCGTGCACTCCAAAGAAAGAGGGCACACCTTGCCCCGCCTGTGCCAAGGCTTTTAGCACCCAGAAAAACCTGGCGACACATGTTAAAGTGTGCTGCCAGATGGGGTCAACGCCAGGAGCTCTGCTGGGAGGCAGCACTGGGATGGAAATGACTCAGGGTGGGGTTATAGATTCCCTGTGGAGGTTTTCTCATGAGAGGAAAGTTGACAATCATGATCTCAGTATCAATGTGGAAAATTGAGGCAGACTTTGTGCACTCATTTATACCCATCAGTTAGCAGCGTATCCTCACGTGTTTACGTTCACCAAGATGCTCTGTGGCGCAATTGCACTAAGAAAGAAAACGTGAACACATCATCTTGGGACACCTTTTTTAAATTGTGTTTCTTTTGTTAAATATTGTTTATATATGTCAGTATTTTTTTAACTAGAATCAAGAGCTTACGTCAACAATGGACAATTGCTATGCAAAGCTGAGCTGTTTAATGAACTGACAGTTTCTTAGTTATCTTTGGGTTTCGGAAAGGTTTCAGTTTGCACTGATTGGACAAAAACAGGTGAATAACCTTTGGTTGCGTTGCCAAGTGGGTCGAGGGGGGGGGTGGGGTCGTTCCGTCTCACCAACCTAAAGCACTTGTCTGGCTCTCTGTCGCCAGTCACCAGTCTGACTAAACTCTTCTCTCCTTTTTAGGCAGAGAGATCTTTATCTGTGTGTCCACCCCTGCACTATGGGCACAAAGACACTCAGGCTTTACTTTGGCTCACAACCCACACAACCACACCACCTGCAGGAACTTTGTACAATTGCAGCATGAGAGCAGAATAAAGACACAAAGTAGATTATGTCCAAGGCCAGTGATAGCTCAAAAATGGCTTGAAAACGAAATGGGATGGTGGTTACTTTTCTTCAAACTGAAACTCAAAGAAAAATCACGAAGTAATTGTATCACCATCCCCACTGGACACGTAGAGTCTCCGTCTTCAGTTATCCCTCTGACATGATTACCTTCAGTCATTGCTGTCAGATAGTGGCAGATGGAGGGGATGTGCCCAATGAGACAAAGCGTGCTAAAACAATAAAGCAGTAGCAGCTCAGATGGGGGTTGGGTGGTGTGTTCATTTCTCTCTCCTCTGTCCTTCTCCTCCGTCCCATATCTGTAAGTCCTCTGTTGGCCAGAGCTGGACAGTAATTGGTCCTTCATGGCTCTGTCCCCTCTTGACCCCTGACCTCTTCATCTGAAGAGGAAGTAGGGTCAGAGGGGCAGATGAGCATCGTGATGCCACTGCTGCGGACAGATAATGGTTTGGTTTGTGAGACAAGTGGTTAAACGCAGGAGAGGAATATTCCTGTCGATGGTGAAGACAGTAACGCAGAGGGTGTTATAGAGCTGCAGGATATTGGAATCAGCATGAGCATTGGCTTCAAAATCATCGCTAATGTAAATTCACACCAATTTCTGCCAAAATGTTCTCAGCAGGCCTGTAACTATAAACCAATATATTTCCTTGATACCAAATGATAACGCTGTTTTTGTGAGTATCCAAATGGAAGACATCCACCTGTGTGTCCTTCTAATAGTCTACAGTCGCTCCAACACATAGGACTATTTCTGTGGCTCAGTAAAGGAAGAAAAGGTGGGGAATATGCTGTTGTGTAAACATACACACCAAGTACTCCCAAATGCCAAATCCTTTCTAATATGACACCCCAGGTAGGGTGTCCTAGCCAGCAGAAACCGAACTGGCAGGCTCAGAGAAGTCAGGAACTCTGCAGAGAGAAGCCAGTCAGAAGAAATGGCAAATACTGTAAAGGGTGTTGTGTGGCTCGTTCTGTAAATGTGTTGTAAATACTGAAAAGTATTTTACTCCAGATTATACTTATTTTCCTTGGGAAAAAAACACATTTTGTACAGAGATAGGACATTTTTAATAATCCTGCTTGTAGTTTTTGATGCTGTAATTAAAACTGTGATGCAAAGTGAAATGAAAACCTCTCCGTAGTTCTTTATCTTTTATCCGTGCCGTGCATATCATTCACACAATCATAAATATTCCTTTCTTTGTCTTTTCATTTTAAACTCACCGCTCAGCAGAATATTTTCTGAATAAGATGTCCGTATCAGTTTGTGCATTTGATGTGTGCTTGCATGTTTTTGTGCTGTTGAGTGTTTAAATCAGGGCAGAAGTCGATTTGCAGATTGAGGTAATTATATTGTATCACTTTAAGCCTAAAACCCTAAACTGTGTGTGTGACCCCACCTTTCTTTACAGTAGTTATGTTGTGTTGTGCGTGAGTACCCGACATCCAGTCCTGATCTCTCATGGTCATACACTGTATGCCTTGACTGCAAAGCTTTTCAACACACAATCTGTTTACTTTGATGCCGTTCACCTGGCCTAACAACCATTTGAGTCTAGACCTGAGATTATTGGGCCTTTCCACACCTCTAAGATTGTGACAAGTTATTAACATTAGTTTTCTGTTCATTTCATTGCTAAAGCATCTCTTTGTGTGTGTGATTTTATTTCCTAGCCCCCAGGGCCTCTTGTCATTGTCTGTGTTTGTCTTTCTGTCTGTGTATTGCTGTCCATAGCAGAGACCCTCTAGAGCAACTAAAGCAGACTGACTGTTGTGTGTCGTGTTTATAGTATCTCTTCGCCTTTATTGCTTTAGTATGGAGGAAGAGCTGTTGCCAGGGCAACTGTAGCTTTGACTGGGATTGGGGTGACCATGGGAATTGATGGTACATTTCTAGTCCTTGCCGCTAATTAAATGTAATAACTGAAAAGTAAACGTCTTGGTTTATTTAAAAGAGCTTAATTGAACACTAATCCTTTTTTGTATTCTTTTTTTCTCTCCCTCTTGCTGTCCTTACAGTGAATGACTTCACCGTGATCCGTAAAAAGTTCAAGTGCCCCTACTGCGGTTTCTCTGCTATGCACCAGTGCATCCTAAAAAGGCACATGCGCTCCCACACCGGCGAGAGGCCCCTACCCCTGTGAAATCTGTGGCAAGAAGTTCACCAGGAGGGAGCACATGAAGCGGCACACACTGGTGAGTGCAGCTATCCGATCACCCGCAGGAGACAGTCAATTACACATACATTGGGTTTTTTATGGGCGTCTCTGGGCACACCTTAAAATATTGCAATATACACACTTTTTGAAATATCCAAATCTTTCAATGGCATTTAAAGGAGCCATAACTGTCAGACAAATGTATGATAAACAAGACAGGCTTAGTGTTTGAGGAAGGGTTGAGAGGTTTGACGACACCGCAGCAAAATCCACGCTCTGAGGGCAGACCACTCGAGGGGGGGGGGGTTGGGCAGAATCACCTTCACCACACTGCTCACCTGTAGAGTCACAACATCTCTAACACTAGCTGGTGTCTATAACTTTGATCAACATAATATATTATGACTTTGTTTATGACATTTTAAACATGCTTTGCATTGACGTACTATACTAGTTTTTTCGACATGTATTACTTTTTCAAATTTTGGACAGACTATCCTATGCCTTTTTTTCAAATGTTCAGCATACTATATGAGACTTTTTTTCACTTCCCATACCGGGAGTTGAACCCGGGCCACCTGGGTGAAAACCAGGAATCCTAACCGCTAGACCTTATGGGACAATATCTCATCTATTTTCATTCATTTTAAAAACATACTATTCAATATATTTTTGTCAACATAATATACTTTGATTCTTTTTTCAAACCGCGACATTCTATACTATGACTTTTTCTGATTTTTGAACATACTATATATAACTGTGACTTTTATTGGCTTTTTTGGCTTTATTTTCGCCATAATACTACTACTATACTAATCCTATAGTTACTTTGTTTCACAATATTTAAGATACACGTACAATGACTTACTTCGACAAACGTTACTTTGCCAATTTTTATTTTGACACATACCGTACCATACCATTCTATAGCCTTTTGTTCATTATTTTTAAACATAAAGCGCCACGTAAACCAAGCCAAATTAACAATAGCAGATTGCAAAGCCAGGGTAACACATTTTGTCAAAATATACTTTTGTTCAGGATATGCAGGGCTGATGATGGAAGATGGTAGGCCTTTGTTTAACCCCTGGCCATAGTGTAAAATATTACATTAAAAAAAACGTTTGTGTTTCCTTTCAACAGGTCCACAGTAAAGACAAGAAGTATGTGTGTAAAGTATGCAGCCGAGTCTCATGTCGGCAGCCAGCGTGGGAATCAAACACGGCTCTCGGCGTCACGGCGTCTGCGCAGACTGCTCTGGCCGAGGCATGGCCGCGCTGCTGGACCACAACGGGGAGGTGGGAGGAGACATCTCCCCCGAGGAGGAGCTGTATCCTGGGGACCGTTTCCACGATGACCAGGCAGAGGTGACGGTGATTGGAGACGGCGAGGAGGAGATGATGGTGGAAGGGGACGGGAGAGATGATGGGAGAAGGGGAGGAGAAGGAGGGAAGTGGAAAGACTCGGGGATGACCTCCGAGGCACACGGCGCACTGGACAATGAGAAGGAGGAGAGCGACTCCTCGGCACAGGAGGGGGAGCAGCAGAACGGGAGCGAGAGGGACTTCGCCTGGATCTCCTAGAATCTGTCAGGCTCCTGTCAGCGGCTCATCAACCAATCTCTGAAGATCTCTTGAGATCTCTCGGGTAGAATCCTCTGCTCTCTTTACCCATTCGTCCAACTGTGGGCAGGCCTTCCTTTGAATGGAAATGCTGTAGGGTAATGCGCGACAATGATCTAAAACCATTACGAGTAACACACAGACACACACTCAAATGCACATACACACAAAACACATACCACACACACACACACACAACACACAACACACGACACACACACACACACACACACCACACACACCACACACACCAACACACACACACACACACACACAACACACCACACACACACACACACACACACACACACACACACACACACACACACACACACACTTTGGCTATTCTCACCTTGACTGCCATAGTAGAAGAAGAGAGGTCGAGAGATGGCTAAGGTGCAAGGCTTTTTCTGCTTACCTCCTTTTACTTCTGATGCAGTGCTTTTGTGTTTCTTTTTCTTGAGGGTTCAGGCCAGAGTCCAGTAGTTGTCTACTCTGTCACAACAGGAATCAACGAGGACGCTGCCAAGGACATGGCCAATGCAACTTTGTATGTTTGCCATCACAATCACCATGGAAACCAAGGATCACTGACAGTGTATGGAAAAAGCCAAGAGGGTGAGGGTGTCTTGGTGCCACCTGGACTGTAATGTTTGTGGGGAAAGTGTCTCTCTACAAGGGAAAGGGAGAGTCTAAATCTATTGCAAAGCTACGTGTGTCGGAGCGGGCAGCTCGACGGCACATTGTTGATGCAGAGTCCTACTGCCACAGACTTGCACTTTAACGACAACTGACTCCTATCAAAGCCCTGAACCCGTGGTTTACATTTTTGATCTGATCTTTACCTAAACAACTCGGTGACCGCACCTACCTTTAAGGATATACTTTATGTCCTCTTGACTGTTATATAGAAATCACTGAATCTTTGTGCAGATTGCTGTTTATATAGCCTATGCCTTTTCGATGGGGTCCTTAATCTTTTCTTTACTTAAGTTAACCACACGGTTTCTGCCAATCCATCCCAACAAATACTGGAGATTTGAGTAATGTACATACGTTTTTGGGGGATTTTAAAAGGGGAGTGTGTGTGAGACGGCAAGAGACGGAGAGAGTGTATGTCAGAGTTTATACACAACGTGGAGATCTGTTTCTGCTTCCCTGGTTGAAGATTCAACAATGATCCACAGGACCTACACTATTAACTCTTTCTGTGTCTCTCACTGTCTCTGGTTCTCTCAGTGGAGGTTGTGATGATGGGACCTGAGAACCATGTCTTTCACACTGAAGGAGGAGCTGCCTTTGTTAAAAAAAAGTTTGGTATCTTTTTCTTTTTTCCTGTCATGTAATATCAGAATATGTAGTCTCCCTCCATGGTTTCAACTTTCTTTTGGTCATATATTTTCTTCGGTTTTGTTTAAAGAAAAGGATCAAATTGTGCTTGAAATGTCTGAGTCTGATAATCTTAGAGAGTGTAATATTAACTGTTTTTGTTTTAACAGCTATTTATTGAAAACCTGTTTGTGGATTTCCAATTATTTTTGAGAAGTCATTCTCTCTCTCTCTCTCTCTCTCTCTCTCTCTCTCTCTCTCTCTCTCTCTCTCGTCTCCTCTCTCTCTCTCTCTCTCTCTCTCTCTCTCTCTCTCTCTCTCTCTCTCTCTCTCTCTCTCTCTCTCTCTCTCTGGGGTGGATCAGGATGGGTGTTTGTATGCAAGAATGCTTGAGTGTCCCAAAAAAAGTCTATATTGATTTATAAGATTATTTCCATGTTTATCTGCGATGTTATGACAATTCAAGTGAGGCAGGTGACATGTCTTATTATTATTATGTTTATCAGAACAATGGTTACTGTTGTTGATGTTACTATTATTAATTATTATTAAGTGCTGGATGCTAAGCTTTATTGTGTGTTCTTGTTTTGATATTTTATATCTTGTACAAGAAAAAAGCTTTTATACTTTGCCTTGTTGTGGACAGCAAGCCATAAGGCTTTTATCAACCTTTTATTGTGCCAGTTTACGCTTTTTCTGTCGTATTTGCTTTTTTTACCAAGGGTAAAAACAACTTCACTGTCAAACTTTTAGATATTGATTGAAACATATATTCAGCACACGCTTTTGCATCACTTAGCCTATGTACACTAATTGATAAATATCAAACCAAAAACAATCTATTACCTTGTATACATGAAGTGCTTTCGTTTTACAGTCTGTATGTGCAGGTGCTTTTTTGGATTTTATTGTTGTGGTTAACAGTTTTGTTGTTGGGTTGTTTTTATTTTTTGAACCTGTCACTATTTGTCACAGTTTGAAAAAGTGCACATGTTATGGTATTATTGTGAATATGAAGAAGGGCTGTGTGAAAGTACCAGCCAGCTTTTGAAGATCGCATCTGAAAACCAAGCTGATCATTTTGTAGTTTCTACTGTCTCACGCCTTGCATGACACACAATCACGTAGAAATGCAGCATGCAGACAATGCTTCCTCTCAGACAGTGTTTCGTTTACATGCTGGGTTTCTATCTGCCATACTGGCGTAAATCTTAACAATAAAAGGGAAAGTGAGCGCTGCAGTAGTAACTCTGGGAAACCTTTTGTCGCCTGTCTGCTACAGGTGACTGCACTTCCCATCAACCCCCACTTAGAAGCTCTGTACAATTTGATTTGTGATGCTTTCTTCACATCTGGCTACCGTCTATATTTTGTTTGTATAATTTATTGTGTTTTTGTTTCGACCCATTTTGTAAAAGTTTTGGGTAGAAAAAAGAAGAAGAACAAAGTCAATGGGGTAGGATTTTAATGAATGTCAATGGTGGGTGTGGAAGGAGCCCATGATCGGCGACAAATCTCTGTCCTGTGGTTCTGTTTAGCCACTGAGAGACATCTGGATGTATGTGTGACTCCCCTGCCCTGCGCTCTTCTCACGACCTGTACTGTATGTCTTCTTCCTCATACTGGGTTGTACTTCAGGAAAAACGTCTGCCATCAACCCCTCAATATGTGCCTCAATGACATTTCACCCGTGTGCTTGTGAGAGTGTGTGTTTCCGAGAGATGTGTATGTGTTTGTGTCGACGGATAGAGATTACTTAGATGCGACCGATCAGATTAGAGGTGCAAAATGTTTCGGAGGAGGACAAATCATGATGGGCGACTAGATTCTCCTTCCCACCATATGTTGATGACCTTTTGTGCCCTGATTCTGTGGTCTTAACTGCATGCCTGTGCTCATTTTGTCATACCAAAGCGACGTCTTCGGCATCTGCACACAACTGTCTCATTCCACATGATGCAAAACTGGAACTGTTTGCTCTATTGCAGATGATTATGGGTATTCTTAGACGTGTACAAATTGCAATCCTCATTTAGCCTGTATAGCTTGATTCACACGTGCAAATCATGAAGCCATAGATATGGGTATATCTATATTCTATATTTCAAATTTGGCGCTTTTTACTTTAGATTTTGTTCTTCTACTAAGAGTGATGTGTGTATACCTTCATATATATGAATTTATATTACGATTATATATTATTTATTTTCTCAAGTTTCAGAGGGTCTTTGATTTGTGAAAGGTCACGCTTGAGGTTTGTTTATTTTCATTGGCAATATTGTTCAATATGATACTGACTTTATATTATCATAAACCTGTGTTTGTAACAAAATGTGTTAAATAATCAAAAAAAAACCTGTCCTGTTTTTACACCTGTTTTGTTTTCGGGCAGATTTATGTGCTCTTGTGCAGATATTTTTTTTCGGTTGACAGTACTGATCACAAAACATTTTTACAGCCAACCATGAGCCTCCTGTTTTGATGTTGGGGCGGGCCCAGCGGCCGTCCAAGCCTCTTTCTAACTTCATGTTTAGTGGAAGAATTAGCTTGACTATTATTTGCAAAAACCAATCAGTCTCAATAAATTTTGAAATTGCTGCTGTAAAGAAGTAACACGTGTGTGCCTTGTCTTCTGTTTGACGGGACAAATGTTGTCTCAACCCTCTGCTGTCCACAAGGGGGAAGACAAGTCCAAGAAAGTAAACACAAAGGAATTCATCCTGACTGTTGATTTTACATGTCCTTCTTTAGAAGATACACAATTATAAACATATCATGCATTCAATATTATTCATCTGATTAAAATAGAATCTGACAGCAGACTTCTTCCATTCAGGTTTATTTTTATTTCTGTCGCATTACATCACATAGATCACATTATTAGCATCATACATGGTCATCCATCTTTTCAAGCACTAGTCATAGGCTTGACATTCACACAAATACTCCTTGAGTGCACCACTCCTCAGCAAGAGCTTCCTCCATGTGCGTGGGACTGCTGATGAAGAAGAGAGGCCGAGCCCACACACAGGAGAAACGTTGCCCTCCAGTAAGACCCGAGGCTGATGTCACGTTTCCTTTTTAAAAAAATGCTTTTAGCTTTGTGTGTCTTTGTCAGCCGGCAACGAGTATTTT
The DNA here is from genome assembly GCF_902827175.1 of Gymnodraco acuticeps. Classification (NCBI taxonomy): domain Eukaryota; kingdom Metazoa; phylum Chordata; class Actinopteri; order Perciformes; family Bathydraconidae; genus Gymnodraco; species Gymnodraco acuticeps. The sequence goes on from NW_022992284.1 coordinate 2,100,914, forward strand.
GATATTTTGAGGAGAACAAAGTACATCAGCCTCGGGTGATCAGTTACTGGAAGGGGAAATCTAACATATAAAACACTTCAGTGTTGTATCTCCGAACAAAAAACAAAACATAGAGCGATGATAGACATGCAAAAAAACCTCTAATTTAACCAGACAATCAATCAATGAGAAAACTAAAACAAGCAGGAGTCAGTTTTCACACCAGCCAGTATAAGGCTCAGTAAAAACACAAGAGAGAAAAAAAGGTCATCAAATGTCTGACAAATAAAGGAGTAAAATGCCTGGACGAATAATAAAAACGCAGAGGAAGCAGAGAATTGGGAGGAGCTGCCATTGCAATGCATTACATTACATTTGATTTGGAAGGAGATCTATTGGCTTTGCTGCTGCTGGTTTTCACACAGATACACACATTGACATTCAAGAAAGCAGCACATCCATTTCAACATGTGGAAGTAAAAATAAAGGCTTTTTTGATGCACATTTGAAGGGTTTAATTTAGCTTAATAAACTGGGTATAGGCTTGGGTGGGACCACTGTAAAGCTTGATAGAACAACAGGTAATGCAAAAGGACGAGGTGAGAAGAATCACTGTAGTGAGGAGGAAGGATACGCCTGTTAGGAAACAAGGGGAAGACTCTACAAGTGTGCTGTCAGTTGGAATGTGCAGGACAGGATAGATTTACCCACAAAATGAAAATGTTCATTGTGACCAAAGGTCGAATGTTATCCTGCCTAACAACAACTAAACGTCACAACTACAAACAACATTCACAATGATGATAAACACGTTAATAAATGACCATTTGGCAGGGAGAAAGACATTTGACAAATAGCAACAGTGTAAGCAAGTAGCCCAGACGTCACGCAACTGAAGTTAGTTCTTGTTCCCCTATAAAGCATCTCATTGCACAAAGTAAAATTGTAAAGCAATACTGCATGGTTGCGTTATATGATATGATTTAGCAGTGTGGCGACAGCTGTGGGTGTTAAAAGAAGGTTTACTACAGGCAGTACAAACTAGCGAGCAATTATAACCACAAAAAGTGAGTTTTACATTCAACAGGTTTTTTTTCTCCCCTTTGCCTCAAAGCTACAATATACATTGAATCTTTTATGTATTATGTTCACTATAGCTTCTCAATCAAATATTCTGAGCAATTATAATGTAAAAAAGTGTACTTTTCATAAAACAAGATAACAAGGAAACAACAATATATGGAAAAGCCTCACACTTCTCTTTATGTTGCATATTATGTACAAGAAAGCCCTGAAACTGCAAATCCATCCATATCGTCACTGCGTGTCCCGTGTCTGCTCTCCATCAACTTTCCCTGCACAGTCAACTTCAGTTTCTACTCTCATTTCACAGGTCAAACATTCCTCATCAATTTCCACAAGAGCAACTTTGTACCCGCAGTTTTCTTCTGGCCCTGCTGACACAAGCCAAGCTCCAACTGTCTTGTTCATCACAGGCCAGTTTTAGTGCAAAGAAAAACTACAATTACCACCTCACAATGTCATGCCTCCACCAACTAGTCAAGTTGCAGTTTACATCCATGTCCGTCCAGACTCATATAGTATATGTGGACTTTGAGGGGGTTTAACAAAAATTGTTGTGTGGATTTTGTCAGAATTAAAGTATGGGTTATGGCCAAACACCTGTCTTGTCACAGTGATCTTTGACCACCAAAATCTACTCACTTCATCCTAGAGTCTAAATGGACGTTTGTGCTAAATGAAAAGAAGTTACCTCAAGGTGATGATGGTCCACCAGAAATATGAAGACTGGTGAAGGTGAAATAGTGAGCCTGTTAACATATCAAAACATCGGCCTGTAATCCTGCTGGTGAAATCTAAAAGTGCTTTAGATGGAGAGACACCTGATTGAATGTGACACTCCATCAACAAACAGCAGTAATAATGGCAGCAACTACCTCAGCTCAGGGAATCGTAAATAAGAAAGGAAGCATAAATGTTATGGATACAAATTGTGAGTATTGTGAAACAAAACTCCAGGCAATGAAGCAGTGTAAAAGCATCTGTTATCTAGACATCAATGTGTAGCTGCTGACTAAGATCGGTGTTTTCCAATCAGGAGACAAGGCAGGTGCTGCTTTCAGCCCTTGGCACTCCTCCAAGGAAAGGCAGAGTGACTAACTACCTAAGTACCACCCTGTACTTCCCAGTATCACACTTCACAAACAGCCAGTGTGTTCAGTACAATAAATCTGACACAGAGAGCAAGACAATAACTGTGACTTAATGTAAAGTTGACTTGCTAGTAATGGGGGACCCTAGAGGTACAAAACACCCTTTCCCTGACACCCCATTTATTCCATCGGGCAGTGACGACATCCCTCCTGCCCCCTTGAAAATAAAAAAGGAAAATTCTTTCACTTCAAAATGTGTGTATATAAAATGTCCATGTATAAAAACATGTTTTTGCGCAGCGCAACATAGTGCAATTTCATCAGGTAAGTATAGCTTTTTCCATGTTCTTTTCATTGGCACTTTGTGAAGTTTCTGACCAGAAGAGGAGGAGGATTATCTGGGATGCCACTGGAGATCAAGATTTACAGGCAGGCATTGTTTGTATCCAAACAAAATGGTGGGTTATTATTGGAACTGATGAGATATCATTAACTACTATGATCGTTTTCAAGTGTGCTTAATTTATTTGACTTGAAGCCACTAATTAACAGGCATCTGCTTTTGAGCTTTTATGAGAAGTGATAACTGTTCGCCTTTAATGTGGCATCAGCACACAGCTGAGTGACCTTGTGGCGACAGGGGGAAAGCACAGTTGTTTCTATGGCGACAGAGGTCTGAAGTCGTCATGCACCTCAGTCCAAGCTTGTATAGGAGAGGACACTGTGTTTGTCCTACGATGCTTTGGTGATCACGTCAGTGTCAGGAGAGCTTAGAGAGTAGAGGACACAATGCAGACTCTACATTCAAACAGCACAACGTCAATCTTCAAAAATATACATTTACGGTCGTGATTCTGAGAGCAGGTCAGAGCATTTGCTGGTAAGGGGTTTCCCTTTATCCAAGTAGAGGGGCTAAGTGTCTAAAGATAGAAAGTGTCTCATGTTGTACAGATTGTGAAGCCCTTGGAGACAGATGTGTGGTTTGTTTGGTTTAAATAAATACATTGACTTGCCTGTTTTTTGGGAAGTAGGTTATCATCTTGACAAGATCAGTATTGTCTTTAATCAAAATCATTTAAATAAAAAATAAAGTAATTAACGATGGAAAGAATAAAAAAGTTGATCTCTCCTCAGGGTATGCTATAATTATTTCAAAAGTCCTTAAGTATGACTCCTGGTTTGTAGTTAGGTCTTTTACTTTCATTAGTATTAGCACCAGTAGGAGATCAATCCTAAATGTCCTATCCATGCCATATAATGACAATTACAAAGAAGAATTACCTGCTTGGAAGGTTTCATTGTTTTGTTTTTTCATTAGAAACACAATATAGGTTTATAAATTAAAGGGTGCTATTTTCAAAAGATTAATCAATATTGCTCTATTCTTTATTTTTTAAATACAGGTGAAAGGGATATATCAAAAAATTACAATTTCTTACCATACAAATTATTTACCACATGATATATAATCTTAAATTTGGAAGGCTTTTAAATAGAGAGCGCTTGTCATCCAGTAATTTGTTATTACAGATCTATTCTAGAAACATCTTTACTTTCACTCTAGTGAAACATTTGTTTTACTCCACTATCAATCAGTCGACCACCTACACCCTGGTTTGATTCTCACTTTTCATTCCCAAATGTTAGACCAGAACCAAAACTCATTCTAAACGGTTGAAAACATTTACTTAAAAAAGTAGGAAATAGTCTTGTTTCCTATGAAGTTTGGCATCTAGAAATGTTGCAATGCTGGTTAGTGATCGTTATTCTGAAGACTAAAGAACTAAAAACATCTCCTTCTTAAAATGTTTAGAGATTATTTCAAATGACTGATTTATCAGCGGGTTGTTGGGTTCAAATCTCTACATACAAAAGTTACATTAGTCAGTCAAGTTACGTTAGTTACGTTTCAAAGGGCAGTTATCATTCATTGTGGTAAACGATCTCTTTAGAATAACTGGTTGTCAAAGGTTAAAAAACGGAGCCTTTCTGCCTCACCTTAATAACAACCACAAAGCAAGACAATATTAAATGCTATAATTCTGCCGATTGCACAGTGCTAGTTGCTTCAGCTAAACATTGCTGAAAAATAAACTCTATACAAGACATCCACTTTCAGGCAGACACTGACATTTCAGTGATCCTCTATAATACGTCTTATTTCTTCAAGGTGCAAAATAAGAATAACTATCTAATATATTGTGTTCATCTCCAACAAATAGTTTGTTAGGCCAAGGGGAATCTTTTTGTACCACAAACATGTGCATTGTTGCAAAATCACATGAAGTAAAGCTGGCTGTACTGAAGTTGCTTAAGGAAGAGGAAGTCGATGATGAACAATTTGTACTTAAACATAACGTTGCTATCCAGTAAGGCTGCAGAAGACAGTGATGCTAGATTCAGGATTAGGCTTACATTTAAACTGTTGGTTGTATGTGAACAGGTGTTCTGCCTTTGGTAGGGGTGAAGTCCCTTACACAAAGAAAAAGGATCTGCTACAGAGCGAGTACATCTGACCCTTGACCCTCCAAAAAGTCATGATCCACACCATCAACAGTAGACTACAGGATGCTCATATAATCACCCACAGAGTATAACAAAAAGCTTATCTGTAGTCTTTAAACATTGCCTGGAGTTGAGGCTGTGAGAAATGAGAACAAATATCAGGAGATTCCAATTTAAATGTTTTCCTTATTGATAAAAATGTTTCAGTCTTCAAAAAGTCTCAAACGTTATTTTTTCCTGCTGATTTCTATTGTATGTTTTTACCCACCAATTTTATTTTCTCTTTGTGGTTGCAAACAGGGAAGAGAGAAGGCGAACGCCCTGCTGGGATGGAAGAGCAGAGCGCTTCATCGTGGAGAAACTCCCCCTCTTCTCTTCAGTGGAAGAGTCCGTCTACAGCTGTCGCTCAGCGCGAGGAAGAACTCATCTCACAGACACGGGAAGGGGACTGGATTAGTCTGTGAATCTCTGACAGGCTTTTTTCCAGCGACAGGCTGTGCACCACATGTCTCTCTTCTCCATGCCGTACACCTTTCGGCACTTCTTTGCTTCCCCACGGGGTTTCCTAGGTAACAGCAGATGTGATAGCATAAGGACATGAACACAGACGTCGCCCACACAGGCATAACAACACAAACATGTGCATGTAGGGGTGGGGGCAGACCCACATAAAAACACAAGTCTTTCTTTGTAAACGTCATTTAGCAAATATAAAAACTATTCAATACAGGGAGGCCATCTTTCAAAAGGGGGATTATTTAAAGGAACTGTGATATAAGAACAAAGGAAGATAATAGAAAAAGAACAATTAAGATAAAATGTTTTATATTTCAACCCAAATCTTTTGATTGGACAATTAATCCTAATGCAATGACACAGACAAATGGCGGCAGAATACCTGGTTCCTGGTGCTGATTTAGGTGCAGGCGTTATTAAAGCATGGTTCTTGATGACAGTGCTGTGTGTGATGGCTGCCGGCTGACGCTTCTCTCCGATGCTGACGGTCCGGACTTGGATCACAGGCCCCTGTAAAGCAGAAAGACATCATAAGTGATTTTTAGAACGTTATACTAATACAGTGTGGCTTACTTGTATATATCACTTGACATTACAACAACACAACCTTAATTCTCTCCCTGTCAAAATGAAAAACACATCCACAATAAAGTCCTTACACCTCGACACAAGCCAAAGAGCGGCTGTCCATTTGAAGAAGACTGGTAACCATTTACAGCGTCAAATACAAGGTATAGATTAGTAGTCCTGCGTGTTCAAATCGTTACAGAGACAAAAACATGATTTATTAGAGAAGCCAATTAATCGATTGACACTGTGATAGGCACAGAGCGATAAGATCATGCTTCACACCCTCTGATTTATCACCGTCACCCAACCCTTTTGCGCTACTGCACATACAACAAATTAGCAGGTGTGCTTGGTGACGCCCACACAAACTGTGCACCAAAGATATATCACAAGATTAAAACCGGGCCCAAAGGGTTAACAGCACAGAGAAAGTCTAAGTGACAGTTAGGAGTAAATTAAGAATCAACATCATTTGTCTTGGTCTTCTCGGTCTCCCTGCAGCTTTAAATACTGTTGAACATTTTATTTTCTATGACAGACCTTGGAAGGCATTCACTGTTGCCATCCCTACAGTACCTTATACTGAATATTCTTTATTGCATCTGATTAACACGAGCCACCAAACGGCCTTGGGGAGCACGGCTGTACTGTTAAACGTCTGAAAGTGCTCTACAACAGGAGACAGGCAACAGTTATTACACATTCCTGGATGACACACCATTTTGCATTGCAGTAGCTCCTGATAACACAGACTGCATTATTATTGGGATTTTAAAAGTCATATATTTCTGCAACACAACCAAGACAATTAATGGGGTTGAGTCCATGTTGAATACATGATTGTAGGAGTCATTCTGCCCTAAACGTTCAATTAAATGCCTTTATGAGGTTGTTCCGAGTCAAATAAAACCAGTGCTGCGGCTCACGCTGCTAAATCCAGTGTTGAAAGATGAATCTGCACCATCATCATTAACTGGCTGCACTATCCTGATGCAATCCATTCTGCTCTGCCTAGGAAAGCCACAGTTCAAAATCAATTCATATAAAATTAATCAGATCATTCTTTATCTAGGACCATAAGAGCTCACATTGCATATGTTTTTGTAGTGGTTTCCTGACTTCTATTGTTTTTTAAACCTTTAAACAGTTCTGGGCCTGATGTCTGATATGCGTCTAAGATACAAAATGTTCCCCCTCGATCCCTCAGGTCCTCTGACTGTCTGCCCTGTGAGCGCAGACTGATTCATGACCACGCTGCTTCAGCCATTTTGGCCCCAGCCTTTGGAACAGACTATTTGAGGCCATGATGAAGATGTTAGGGTTACCTTAACTGTTGTTGTAGTTTGATTGCTTTTATTCCTAAACTTTACTTCATCTTTTCTTTCCATTTATTGAGGAGGCACATAGAATATAACGATGGCAATGTGTATAGTAACACCTGCTTATGCTGCTATGGACAATCTGGCAATAATGCACACTCAAATATTGAAGTGACTATTATTTTGTATTGATTGTTGTGTTTTTATTCAGGTCTTAATGTGTGAACATGTAAAAATGTGTCTTTGATTCTGTGTATATACATATTTGCACACATCATTTAATATACATTTATATTTATATTCGAGATTGTGGGAAACGGTATTTCGATCTCTCTGTCTGTACACACAAACTGGGAGATTGACAATAAAGTTGACTTTGCATGCACATCTGGTTTAATGTATTGTTCCCTGGATTTTATGTCAAGCCTTGTTGGATTGATAGTAGGCTACTATATAAACAGGGATGCACATAACCGCCAAAAAAAGAGCACCGGGTCATTTGAAAAAAGGCGCATTTATGTACCAACATTGAGAGAGAGAGAGGGAGAGAGAGAGGGGAGAGAGAGAGGGAGAGAGAGAATGGAGGAGAGAGAGAAGAGAGATAAAGATATTTGCGAGTTGCATATGAACTCAGGGCCGGCCCGTAGCACTGGCGTTATAGATGTTCGTCTAAGCTAGGGCGCCAGATCTGGGAGGGAAAAAAACATTTTTGACCGTTGGGGCTCATCCTAATTTTCGGCCTTGATGTAACAATATTCATAATTAAGTAAATGTAACACCCTTTTCACCCCAGTTACACGTTTAATTTGCCCTGTACGATGGGCGCTGTAAGTGATGAAAATGGGGGATGTTCGCTTATCTGGCGCCCGCAGCTCACAGCCAAAGTGCGAGAGAGAGAAGGGCGCACCGCCCGGTACCGGCGCTGTTGTTATTAGAATCTGGTGCTAGCTGCTCTAACGGATATAAGAAGAAGATGTTTCTACAATAATGTGGAGGGAGAGTCCTCTCCAGTGGCTGATAACTACAGATGAGCACCAAGCCACATCTCCAGGTGCTCCTTTGAGAACCAGGGCAAAAAAGTTATGTGCACCCCTGTATATAAATGAAAAGACAAATGTTGTATATATAATAAGATGGTATACAGGATAAGGGAAAGTTAAAAAAGATAGCTACAAAAAGTGGTAACAAGTGGAAACGGCACTTAGATTAGGATAAAAAGGTGTGAGACAAAGCCTCACTCACCAGGACGCCTTTGAAAAGGACATGAGGGGATTGCCATGACACACTGATGCCGTTCCCATATCCAGGCCTGGTGCCATTACCATTGCCTAACCCAGCCAGCTCAGGACCCAATGGGATTCTCACTGGAGCAGTGGCCTGGAACATGGACAACCCCCCACCACAGCCAGGAGGGGACACAACAGACAGGAGGAGGGACAGGGATAGCGCAGATAGAAACAGGGAGGAGGAGAATACAGAAAAAATATCAAAAACTGAGCAGGAGAGGCATTTGTGAAGCTCTACATATACAATGTCTTAATATCAAAGGATCAGGTAACTAGAACAAACTGTGCCCACCATAACAACTTTACAGAAAAGGTGCGTGTGTTTTACGATTAGAGACTGACTCGGCAGCAAATTGATATCCTGATAAAAACGAGATATCGTCTCAGACTGTCAGATACAGTATAGGTATTTGTTTTGCTGTTTCTGAAAGCTAAACTACAGCGTGGTGACGTCATTTCTGAACTTTAACTGTTGTAGCTCTTCCATTATTTGTCTTCAATTATGTCCACATTATTGACAATCATTTTTAATCCAAAAATAACCTTCTATAAATATTTGGTGAAAGCACAAGCCTACAACCATCGTAGTAAAGGACCTGATATATTTGGTCAAAATGTTTTCGTATTTGATTTTTCTACATTTTCTCCACGTTGCCCAGCCCTAACTGACAGGCACATTATGAATTAGGCACAACTGTTTTAAGACTGCTTGAAGAATAGCAGAACATCTAGTTAGCGGTATTAAAGAGAAGAGTATAAGGACAGTGCATGACCAGTAGCTAGTGTAGTTTCCGTGCTGCATATATAAACTGAAACTCTATTTTCATGTGCATTTTAAGTTGTCATGGCAACTGAAAGTTTCATACAGCCTTGAACCATTGAGAAGGACTGAATTCAATATTCAATATAGAACGATGCTTATGCTTTAAACAAATGTGTTTCTCCACCTGAAACCATTTCATTTTCACCTTCAAGGGCATCCGAGTGAGGAGTGCACATGCATTTGTACAGATTGACGAAGAAAAGAAGAGGAAGGACAAGGAGAAGAAGAGAGAGGAGGCATGAATACCTAAAATGCTACAAAGCAGTTCAAACTAAATGCGCCGAGCAGGAATCCGAACATGATTTATTCTCTTTTCCTACTTTAAAATATTGATAATTTGTGTGAATTTGTATTAATATTTGCAAGATGGTCTTTTTTCATTTCTCTCCCCCACAGTGGTGTGGGAGTCAAGGATCATACTCTGACCCTGGAGCTTATTTCATACATTCATCTCAAAAGCTGCCCCTGCAGATTCTCTACCATAGAAACCTAATACTTTGTGGCTTTGTATAATACCAACTAGGGCGATTATTTGACTGACATGTTTAACTCTTTAGAGTACGATTCGTAGACTTGGACCTCTCTGTAACAACCCTTTACTTATTTACTTATACTTATTTTAACACATAATTAGCTTTTCAAAATGATTGTGCCCCCTGTGATTTGAATGTTGCACTAGTCCATGTTGCTATTTTTGACAACTGCTTAATGTTTTCAGGATCATTGCATTATAAATCAGATTTAGAAATGTGTGTATAAGGTGTGTGTTGTGTGAAATACCTGGTAGGCGTGGTCAGTGCGGATGTGGCAGAGGGTGGAGGGCGCTGATTGGCTGAGCAGCGTCGGGGTCGGGCAGTGAGAACTGTTCATGTTGATGCGTTCGGAGTGAGGGACAGCAGTGAGCGGTAGAGGGAAGACGGGCGGGGGTCCGCAGGTGGTGGGGGAGGTGGGGGTGAGGCTGGACAAGCCCTCCGTCAGGCTGTCCATGTTGATCTCGATCTCTGAGTAGTAAAAGTCCTCCTCTCCATCGCTGTAGTCCGAGTCGGTGTTTCGCCTGCAGGAGAAGAGCAGCTTAGAAACTCTGAAGGATATCTTAACTTATCTTAACTCCATTTTAAATACATTTTCAGCTTTGAAGATAAGTGCTTTACTACCACAGCAGCGTTAAGATGCACAGCTGAAACACTTATCTTACTCATTATTTTTTCAGGCCACTAATTTTCTTTTATCTGCAACCATGTAGTAGTTAGCGCAGCTCTATAATCTAAAATTGACATTTCTTTGAGGAGCATTGACCTAATGACTGATACCTCCACTGGTTTATGTTAAGTATGCCTAATATGTTCATGCTGTTAGACACTTCTATGGAAATGAAACAGAAAACATTTCAGTGCACTAAAGGATTTTGTTTCTTTTGGATCTTTTTTATAATTTCATGTGATTTCAATTGCATAATATTTATTTGTGGTTTCCCTTTATCTTACTTTAACTATTAAGTATCATTTTTGAAGCAAAGGCACAGACAAATTCAGCCGTTTTTTGCACACATTTCAGTTTTTTTATTTATAGGAAAAACATATTAAGAAGTTAAAAAATGAATGTGATCTCAAAGCATAAAAGGTCCATTTAAAACATAGTGACTTCTGATTGTAGTAGCCATTAAAGATGACAATAACTTTAGCAGTGATCTTCAATTTGACTGAACTACCTCTGACCTAAGCACAGCTGTCACTATCACTTCCCAGCAGCAGGGGGCAGTAAGAGCCAGTGTGCTGGCTGCTCAAATAAACAAGCTGGTGATGAAATGACAATAACTGTGAGGACAGTTTTTTTTGAGGATTTTCAAAAAACTAATGTCTCACATGTACCTGAAGCAGTGTGTAATAACAGTGCACTGGATAGCTTCAATAAACCACACACATTTCTAATTATATTTTTTTAAGTATTACAAAACAAAAGGAATCGGTTTCTTTATATGTAGCTCTAAGCTGTACTACACAATCAAGTCGTATGTAAAGACAGTTAAGTGGCATCCATGCTGTGAGTAGTCATATATCCTTTTCTTGTATTATTACATTATTTAAATCACAGAGTTTAAGATTTCTACCCACGAGCGGCAATGCCTCAGTGACACCTACACAGTGAAAGTATTTATCAAAGTGAAAAAAAGCCTGCAGTTGTGAATAAAAAAAACATGAATACAAATAAAAACAAACTTTTAAATACTGCTTGTTCCACTATAAAGATAATCAATGTGACTCATATTGCCTACTGGTGGTGTGTGGATGTGTGGGCGAGTGTGTAAGGGTTTAGCCAAGACAAAAGATGTGGCTGAATGCATAATACACAATACTAGGCAGCTTGTAATACTTTATGGAGAAACAAAACACTACGAGCTAAGGGGGTGAACTTTAAATACTGTGAAAATGATTGACAGCTTTAGTCTTAGGTTTATACAGTCAAGAATCCTACCTGGATTCATTAACTAAGCACTCCATGAGTTCAGTTTTGAAACTCACCCCAGGTGGACGGTGCGAACGTGTCGCTGGATCCCTGAGGAGGTGCTGAGGACCTTTTCACAGTTCTTCCACAAGCACTTGAACATCACCTTCATGGAGTTCTGAAAGAGATGTTCCCCACATGAGTGTCAACATAAAAAACAAATATATGTCATTACATCTTTCCCTGTGTGAATATTTGTGCAATATACCTGGCTGCTATATCTCAGAACTGTTACAGGATGTGTATTTTGTAAATTGTGTAATTTTTCTTCTTAATTTTTTATCTTTATTATTTTTTTAATGCATGCTTCTTAGGTAATATTAAGCTGTCTCTTTTCTTGCTGTAATAAATGCAAATGTCCCCTCCGTGGGACGAGTAAAGGTATTCTGATTCTGAACCAAAGGCTTGAAATATCCGCTGTCAGACAAGGTAGAAATGGTGATGAAATTGAACATATTCTCAGCAGAACACTGATTATGGGAAATCAAGGTTTATGCGGTGTGCCGTGTAATGTCACATTCCTGTGTGTGGATCTCATAAGCAGCCTCACTACAAAGGCCTTCGTGGGAGATTGAATGCCACGCTACAAGGGTCCAAACACTACACCTCATTTGAGAGCTATTAGCAGCAAGTCTATAAAAATAGAAATCCGATATGTGACAAGTTCAGGCACATAGAGAGTAAAACAGAAAGATATAGATATCGGAGAAAACAGGGACAGACAAACAAGACAGACAATGAAACTGAACGATGCTCTGTCTACCTGCTAATACATGCATGTCCCTGACTGATTGATGAGTGCACTCTTTAGATTTTAACTCCTCCTACTCTCTGTTCATGTTGTGAGCTCGGTTGGAGATGATAACATAAATAGTTTGGTGTGAGGGTGCAGCCTGGGGGGTGCCCCTAAAGTTTAAAACAACATTCAGTACAACTAAATATAACCACAAGTACACCGCCATCTCCCTGTAGACATACACACCTGTGACAACCATAATAACTTCTTCGTCAAATGTACCGTTTGTAAATGCTTATCACATTTGATCCTGCTTTTACACCAACAAAGGATAACTCTCCTTTGTTCATAAGCAAGCCATGAGGAGATATATAGATGGATTTCTTTTCAATTCATTTTCCCTTTTGCCTATCAGGGGCTGGCAGCTGTCCGATGAGCAGGCAGGGACCTGCATCTCTTCTAATGAAAAACAGTGGGTGTGTACTGTCATTCCCTTTCAGCAGCCTCTGGCAGTAGGAGGGCAGAAAAAGGAGGGAGGAAAACTGAGCCAGTGAAGTAAGAGTAGAACAGGTTTTTTTATCAATGGCTATGTAAACTCTGCTACACTGCTCTGTCTTTGAACTGTTCCTCAACACCTGCCACTCCCTTTCTTATTTAACAGCAACATGGAAATACACTTCTCAAGTGGGGCTTGGCTAAATGCACGTCCCCTGATGGTGTTTTAGGTGCTGTTTACACGAGAACGCAAACGGTTGTATCCGCTACTTTTCTCTTTCGTATAGCCCGTTCGTTCACACAAGGCCGTAAGGGAAATGCGGAAACAGACCCCGCAAACGATAACGGGTCCCAAGGTGGATAGATCTGCAAACGGAACGCTCTGGGGGGCCAAACGTATACTACAGCGTCTCCAGCACTTTCGAGCAGTCTCGTGTGAACGGAAGACTTTTTGATATCGTATTCGGTTCGTTTGCGTGTAAATGAGGTCTTAAACAACCCCACTAATACAAATGACACAGCAAAGCTAGCCTTTAATCCCACAAACAATCCCAAATCACTTAATTCCCTGAGCATTTTCCTTGCATCTTAACACTGTTACAGTACGACTGGTGACTGTGATGTTTAATAATCCTCTTAACCCAGTGCCTGCTCAAAATCAAACAGCATCCAACTGAAGGGGCCGCCGCTCACAGAAGGCTTAGACCTCTAGGGTTGCTTTCATCAGCTATATTGCGGCACTAAGCTAGCCGGCCGGTGAGCTCATAGTTTAGCTCTCTTCCGAACAACTTGTGTGTCTATATTCCTCCAGGCCCGGGTCATCCCACTTCATTTCCTGTCAGCTTATCTATGGTATGGCATGGGTCACTGGCAGCATCGTCCTTGGTGTCTTTATGGTTTGGATATATTCAGCAGCTCAATAATCTTTACTGCTCCACTCCAGGGAGAGGGAATTGAAAACTCCTGCATATTGTACAGTATATGAGCTCTTCTCGTGGCTGTATGGCTAGAGGAAATTCATCTCGAGGATTCCTTTTTTCCTCTTATTGCTACCATGAATATTGCCTTAAACCTCATTTGTAAGCAAGCACCCTTTCAAGCTTTTGCTACTTGCTGTTGCGCAACCAACCCTCTCCTTACTAACCTTTCTTCCTGTGCTCTATGAGAAGAATGAAAAGAGGACTATTTCTAAAGTTACAAAATTAAGAATTAACCTTTTGATCCACACACGCAGAAAGGAACTGCTGCTGTTAAACTTCATGGTGCTACCATGGTTTGAATGCTTCTACTGGACTACTAAAGAAATATTAAAGCACATCATAGTTGCGTCTGTAAAGCTGTGGCCATGAAGTATTACTCAGCATGTGCATTTTTTGGTTTAAGATTCAAGTTGAACAGACAGCATCTGGGGCTGCTGTCATAACCACACAACCACAGATGTGACAAACCGTATTAACTGTGGATTTCAACTTGAGTTCAACCTACTTATTTCATAATATATATTTGTAGATGTGTGATAAATGATATCTGATAAATTAGCAGATGTGTTTCTAATCTAATATCTTTGTTGTGCTTAGTCATCAAACCCTTTCCTGAACATGTCCCGATTTCGCGATTTCCCAAGCTGTTCAGGAGTCATAGTAATTATTTAGCCAAAGTTAATTTGCATCAGTGCTTTATAAATTAAGTGCCATACATATCGAGTCATATATAAATGCTACATGAAGATTCATTTTTACCTTTCGCTTACGAGGTATTGGGTCCTCAAACATGAAGTGTGTGCTCTCTGGGACATCTTCATTAACATCATCCCCCGGGGTCAAGAGAGGGAAGTTCTTGTTGGCATCATTGGAAAGAGGCGGGGACGGTGTGGAGGGCACTGATTGGTCGCTGGTGTCCCAGCTCCAGTTGCCACTTGTGGAACTGCTGTAGCTATTTGACAGCACGTCTTTCCAAGCCCTGCTGCCTGGCTCTGGGACTGCAGGTCAAAGAATGCAAACGGTTAACATATGTATTATATATACAAAGAAGATCATATGTGAACATTATGGTGAGTTCACACTACTTTTAAAGACCTGAAATAAAAGTATAGCAACATAATGATTGGACAGTATGCCTCACAATCCTGACCTGTAATGGAAATGAAAATGTAAAAGCTCACAAAAGCCATAAACCATGAAAGCCTATTTGATGCATATATCCTAATATGTTATATAAAGTTGACATTTTTCATTTATCTATTCTCATCTTTGCACATTAAAGCCCAACACAGCTTTAATTTCTTTGACAAGGTAGGATATTATCTCGCTAAGTCTTGGCCCACTAACCCTTCCTATACCCATTGGCCTTTCAACCTAAAATACTAGATAATCGCACCGGCTTGACTGGACATTAATGGGGCAAAACATGGGGAAGGCAAAACCTAAACCCCAAGATAGAAAAAATATAAGGATCTGAATCCCTGTTAATGTGTTGCATAGATCAATTTGTGTATGAGGATTACGGTACCCAGAATGTGCTACTGTAAAGCTTTAAGAGAAACCAATAATATCATTTCACCTCCTACCAGTGTACCATAAAAAAAGAGATTTAATCTAAAAAAGGAAAAAAAACTCATTTTGATGTGGCATTTACCAAAACACATAACTTGCATTCATGCACCAACATTCTCACAAGGTTTGACAACATCTCACAGCATATTTGTTACCACACTGACTGCTGAATCCTACAATGAAACTCTCATTGATATAGACAACTGATTTGTTTTGACAATTAATACAGAAGAAGAAGATGGACCTTTATTAATCCCCGAGGGGGAAATTCAGTTTCCACTCTGTCGTACACACACGTTTTTATAGAGGTCATACAGTACAGTACACACTTTTTAGAACATGCACATACATATACAAATACACACATGCAGTTGAGAGGTCAGAGTGGAGGCAGCCAGTCTAGCCGGCGCCAGTGAGCAGTTAGGTGCCTTGCTCAAGGGCACTTCGGCAGTGGCCCAGGAGGGGAACTGGCCCCTCTCCAGTACCAGTCCACACTCTGTATTTTTTGGTCCGATCGGGGACGTGAACCGGCAACCCTTCGGTCCAAAGTCCAATCCCCTACAGACTGAACCACTCCCGCCCCAGAAGTGTCCGATGGATGATGGCATATGAACTGCTACATGTTGCCTTACTCAATAACAGTAGCCTTTGTTTTATGCTGGCAAAAAAAAAGAAGCAGATAGGACTTTGACCGTCTGCGGTGATAAGGTCACGTCTGAACAGTTGGAAGCAAGTGCGCTAGGCTTGGGTAACATGAATGTATACAAAGATAAGATAATAGAGCTCATGATAATGTAAGAGTCCCTTTTATTAAATGAAAAATTATAAATGACTCAGCTGATCAGTCTCATTAGCATAACAAACATCAGCTGATTGATGATGAGATTTTGTCCCCACTGTCCCTCCGCTTCACATAGTAACTCCTCTGCATAATGAAAGCCAAGGTGACATTCATTTGTTTCATACAGTCAGTGTTTGATGGAGCAGTTTCCATTGCAGGCATATTTTAAGGACAGAATGCAGCAGAGGCTGTGATGTTACCTGTTGGAGCAGAGGAAGGGTTGAGCACCAGCGGAGATGTGGACAGTGAGGTCAGGACGGTGGCAGCCATCACTTCCTTATCAGCATGACCTGAGGGCTTCCTGCAAAACACACACATGTAGAAAAGGAAAGTCAACACCACTGCTCTTGTCTTAATATGTTTGAACAAACACAATTTCAGCAAAACACTTTAAAATAGTTTGTTGTTTTGCCCGAGTAATGGAAAGTTATTTCAGAAGAAAAAGCCTGGACTGGTCCCCAGAGAAATCTATAAATCTCTGTAGACCCCCAAAATATCACCACTAATACATTCTTAAAGCAGTGAATAAAGTGTTTGAGTATGAGCGTGTGAGTGCGTGTGTGTTTGTGTGTGTGTGCGTGTGTTTGAGTATGAGCATGTGTGTGTGTGTGCACATGAAGATGTAACGGAAATCCCTGAGAGTGAACAGGTTGTGTGGTGTGTTTCTGCACAGCTTGTGCAACCTCGCTTAGAGAGACTGATGCCCCGGCCACACGAGGACGAAAACGTCTAAACGCATAGGATTAACGCAAACGCAATCGCAAAAAAGCTTCCGTCCACACGCAATAGTCATCCGAATAGTGTCTGTCCACACGAGACAGCTCCGTTTAGCTCCAACCACTGGAGAAGCTGCAGTACATGCAGGAGCCTGTACGTGGCGCTGTAACTTCCTCCACAAAAGCAGCGAAGAAGCATCGTTGTCATGGTTGCCCTTCTGTTTATTCTCCGCGGTGGGGGCCGAGGGAACCGGGCAGAGTTTTTCTCCAGTCAACGTGTATTCAAGTTTAAATCTTCCGACAAAATTATAAAAGTGCCGGTCAAAGGTCTTCTTTGTTATTTATTGAGCTTTAAAACAAATGAATAACGAATCTATATATTATAATAATAAAATACACGGAGCCTCTCTTTTTCCTCCCTCTCTTCGGACAGCGCCAGTGTCTGTTTCATGCAGCAGCTGATCCAGTAATGACTCTGAGTGACCCGGCCGACAGTAAAAATAAACATATTTATAACTAGTTTAGGTAGTTTGAGAGGTGTCTCCGTCCTTTCAGATTAGAATTCACTCGCGTTTATGTCCATATCGAGAGAAAGATAAATAATCTGAATTCAGTGTGCAGTTTACTTTGACGCGGGGGTGAGCAGCAGAGGTGCGGAGAGGCGGGGCTATTGCCTCATCATTATCAGAAAATGATCGTATAGGGCGTACACACGGAGCCGTTGGACCCCCCAGAGCGTTGCGTATGCCGTTCTATCCACCTTGGGACCCGTTATCGTTTCCGCAGTCGTTTAGTGCCGTATTCGGTCGTCCTCGTGTGGCCGAACGGTCTATATGACACTAAACAGTAACGCAAACGACCGTTTTCGTCCTCGTGTGGCCGGGGCATGAGAGTACAACCTATGCTGAGCAGTCAACCCTCAGCTTAAACCTAAATACTGTAGATTTTTACAAGCGGCCGAGATGGGTTTTCTCCGCAGGGTGGCTGGTGTCTCCCTTAGGGATAAGGTGAGAAGTTCGGTCATCAGGGAGGGACTCGGGAGTTGAGCCGCTCCTCCTTCGCGTCGAAAGGAGCCAGTTGAGGTGGTTCGGGGCACCTAGTTAGGATGCCACCTGGGCGCCTCCCAGCAGGTGCACGTCCAGCTGGGAAGAGACCAAGGGGTAGACCTAGGACCAGGTGGAGGGATGATATCTCTTCGCTGGCCTGGGAGCGCCTTGGGATCCCCCAGTCAGAGCTGGTTGATGTCGCCAGGGAAAATAAAGTTTGGGGCTCTCTGCTGGAACTGCTATACCCCCGCGACCCGACCACGGATAAGCGGGAGAAGATGGATGGACTGTAGATTTTTGCAGCGTACACACACACAAAGTACTCTTTTGCTAAGACATACAAATTCATAGTAAGCTCAGAGTGGCATTACACCATCTAGTATTCTAATAAAAATGTTAGCACAGTAATTTGTGTCATACGGCAAAGAAGCACAACGTTTCTCAGCCTCAAGCAGCCTTTCTCTTCATCTATTCTTTTTTGCACTTTTAACCTCTGTTCTTTTATGTCCGAAACAAAACAGGGGGAATTAATTCAGAACGGCCAAGGACTCACCCACACACTTGTGCACACACATAAACTGATTGATATTCTTGTGTCAAAAAATCCCCCAAAAAAACAAGCCATCAAAGCCAATACAATAAAGTGAATATATGTTGACCATGTACCGCTATGTCATATGCAAATCCCAATCCTATCAAATGTTACAACATATGAACAGATTAATCACAGATGCAACACAGAGCAGGGAAACACACAAGAGAGACAGAGGCAGAGACACACATGGTCTGCAGCTTTAAGAGGTCCCTGTCCCACCCCCAGACTTCTCCACTACACAACCAGAGTAAACTGGTTTGAGGCGTTCTCTCAGCCAACGCCCTCGCTGAGATCCACGCGGAGTTGCAAACACACACACACACACACACACACACACACACACACACACACACACACACACACAGCACCACCACCACACACACACACACACACACACCACACACACACACACACACACACACACCACACACACACACACACACACACACACACACACACACACACCACACACACACACACACACCACACACACACACACACTACCACCACACACACACACACACACCACACACACACACACACACACACACACTACAGCCACACACACACACACACACACACACACCACACACACACACACACACACACAACACACACACACACACACACACACACACACACACACACACACACACACACACACACACACACACACACACACCACACACACACACAACCACACACACACACACACACACACACACACACACACACACACACACACACACACACACACACACACACACACACACACACACACACACACACACACACACACACACACACCACAACTTCAGACTGGAGTCCAAAAACACAAACAAAAGTACGCCGTAAATCAGCGAGTGTGCGTGTACCTGCTCACACACCCACTCATAGAAGAGACTTTAAAACTTTATGGACAGAGAAAAAGTTTAGATAGTGTTTCAGCTCCCACACTGATGAGAATGCGTTGGATGGGAGGCAAACAGATCACAGAAGAATGTACTAGATACACCGAACACTACGCAGCCATGTCCACACAAAAAGAGGCTGGTTTTCAACACTTTAAAACAAAAGGGTTAACTGTGCATCCGTGTGTGTGACAGTTTGTGTGCTCTATACAAAGCGGGCATTTTACGAAACAATATAAATACCAACAAGGAGAGGATCACAGTATGCAAAGAACAATATCTGCACTCAAGCTTAGACAGAAGACATAGGCGGGTAACACACATATAACACACACATACACATGCATAAACACACACACACAGTCTGGATGAGAGATAAAGAGATAACAAGATTAGCCGTGTCCTGTTTCAGTCATTAGCCTTGTTTTTAGCACTAAACGGGGCTGGCCAGGGACACGCTTCTGATTTATTGGCCTGCGTCTCTTCCTTAATAATATTTTTGTGCTGTTTTTATCATTTTGTTGCAAACTCGGACCACATGTTGTTAGCTTGACTTTAGAGTTGAATAAATTGACTATATGGCACTGAAAAGTATACTGATAGCATATCACTGTCTGTCTTTGGTGTGTGTGTCAGTGAAACCGAAACAAACTAACATTTAAGAAGGTCACCTGGCCTATTAGTTGATTCAGGAGATTATTCAAACTTTGATATCCATTTCCTGTACTCACACACTCACACACCCACAGAGGATTACCAACACACACACCAAACCCCATTAATGCCGTAGCCCCCCCAAACCTTCTCTGATTTCCTGACAAAGAGCTTTTTTCTTCCTCTGCTTCCCGGCAGAGGCACGGTCCTCACCACAATTGTATTACATCTGGAGACAGTTGTTGTGTTTCAGCGTGGGCATGTATTAACTGATAAACAAAACTAATGGCTTGTTTTAGACATCCATTCTGAAAAGGAACCATTGATGATTGGCTCTGACTCATGATGACGGTTGTGGAGCTAATCGTCTGTTGCTGACTTTAATAATAATGGTTACACCAAGTTAGATACAGATGCTTGCCACGCTCTGCCATCTGAAAAACCAGCTGCGTCATCCTTTACTTAAGGGATGTATACAGGAAATCAGATGTCAGATGGAGGGTAAAGTTCATTCATTTGAAAGGTGCTCTGTGGCGCATGAAGCCAACATTGTTTGATTTCATAGTATATGAAGTCCATTAGCCCTGCCTTCTAGCCACTCAGCCTTGGGATCATTTACATGAAATAAGGAAAGAAAATAACTCTGAATTCAACTCTTTGGAATTTACAACTTTAAAAAGGTTTTAAAGATTTAGATCAAGTTGATTTATCAAAAAAAAATGGCCACGCTGCTCTCTATAAATTCACGTCCGTTTGTAGAGCAGAGATATCTGTCAACAAAGTGGGGCTATATGTGCATGTTTGGGCGGAAGGGTGCTTTGGGTTTTTGGGTTTTGACTGCTGAAAACGGGATGTTTACTAAAGTATTTTAGTCCAACCACGGTTTATAGTGTGCAGTAAATGTAATGAAACACGTCCTCCTCCATACATGCAGATGAACATGTGTAAGCACATACGCACTGAGGTTATTTAGTGTACTAGTGACACCTTTCATGCTCTAAACTGTGAAATTGACAACCCCTGTCACTGAGTGTGTTTTATGAGACAGGTGCCTCAATAGGGAAGTCTTGATTCCATTAAGTGAGTGTGCGTGTGTGTGTGGTGTGTGTGTGTGTGTGTGTGTGTGTGCGTGTGAGTGTGAGTGTGAGTGTGAGTGTGTGTGTGCGTGTGTGTGTGTGTGTGTGTGTGTGTGTGTGGTGAGGTTGAGCATGTTGTGTTTGTCTCTGATTGAAGCATTTGGCCAACTTAAGTAGTACATACACAAACAAAATCATACAGTCACTCTCTCACACCCACACACACACACCCTCTTACCTTCCTTCCTCCCTCAACTTCTGTTGGCTTCGGCTGAGCCAAGAACCAGCCCCTCTGGCAGCGGCACAACACATGGGCCGGCTAAAGTCAACAAGCCAGGCCCAGGCACATACAGGGAGAGGGAGGGAGAGAGAAACACTACCGCTTTGAGCCAAGACACAAGTAGCAACAACAAGCTCAGAGTGCAGAAAAAAGGGTAGAGTATTGTGAGAGAATCTGTGTATTATGTGCAATCAACAAATAAGCTTTGTAAATGACCATATTCCAGCCAAAATGCGGAATTTTACGAGTTGTTTTCAAGATACACTCACTCATTATTAGTCGGATACAGTTGAGAGAAACACATCCAACACTCTAGATTTCCACCCCAGGACCTAAGAGGACATTTGGACTTTGATACGACAGATGGTGATATGATGCTTTCGTGTTGGTGTTTTCCAACCCCCCAACCTATACTAGATTGGGCTCTCTGCTGTTGTTGGGGAGACGACTGGGCCTTCCCTCTATATTTAACATGGCACATTTGATCCAGTTAGCAGCCCAATACAAATCCCAAGGATCTGAGTGGTTTATAGTGCACATTGCAATCAGTATAAGCCCACTGAAATGGACCAGTGTGTCGGATTCAGAAATGGAAAATAATATTCCTAACTATTTGTTCATTAGTGTATAATCCTCTGAAAGCAAGTATGGTTAGCTTAGTTTTCGTAAGCTTAGAGAATGAGCCTTTTGTATATAGCCTCTATATGGAGCGGTACATAGGGAGCGCTTCCTCTGCCAAGGAGTCCGACAAGTTGCACCACCTTGTTTCTACAGTATAGTCCAGAACATTATTGTATAAATGCTGCTGCCGCTACTTTTCTACCCGATTTAAAATATTATGTGCATGCCGTTTGTCTTAGTGTTTTCTTTTTCTGTCCTCTCTGTTGGACGAATGAAGGAATTCTTATTCTTATTATGAAAGATCAAACCAAACACGAGCTGAAGAGAGCTGCCTTCAGGTTTTTAACACCACCTTAAGGCCTCTATAGGTAAATGTCCCCAATAACTGGCCCCCAACAAATGATCAGCTAGCAGTCCACACACATTACACTTCCTACAGTTTATGTTTCATCTTGATTGTGCTGCCTTAATGATCTAATCATCCCCCTCCCCTTCATGTGTTTCCCACCTGTTTGGCACTGTCAATACTCAGTTTACCACAACGCAACTTTCCACAACCCCCCTCTCACTGGGAGTATCTGTTGCCTGTTAAAGTGCAAACTGTGAACATTCTTCAGCAATTGTAACAGTCAACAGGTTACAGAGAATGATTGTTCCATTCTCAAAAGACCAATATCAATGTAATTGCTGGACCAAACTAAAAGGCTATCCATTTGACCAGGGGAAAAGATAGTTTTTTGCACAGACTGCATGGAAGAAACCTATCTGTTTGCTATCATGATTCAAAGCTGTGCAAAGTTGAATTTGTTGGGTGTAGTTTTCACTGGGGTCTTACACTAACAACACTAATCTCTGGTCTCCCTTTCAGCACCAGTGCTAGTCACTTTAAATAGCACCTATCCAGCCAATGTGATCATGTGATGGACATGAACCCCAAAACAGGCCTCAGGTTGTATTTCTGAGTCTCTGTATGTACTGTATGCATGTATGCCGGCTTCTTCATATCAGAAGCAGCTGCGCGTGCCCCAGATTGGCATAGAGACTGGTATATGACCTTGCCAGTCAAATAGTTGAAAAACACAGTCAACAAAATCAAAGTCCAAACACCCCTCTGGTTTGTGATAGGACTACACATTCAACAAACACTGAGCGTGTTTTCATACTGCTTTTTTTTTCTGTTTCTCTCGTTACCCTTCGAACACAAACAAATGCAAATACACACAACGGAAGAGAGATACAGACACAAAAATAGGAGTTATGTGATCAACTTTTCCTTAGGCAAGCCTTTTCATTAATTCATCTTTTACGCTTGCATCGCTCATCCTCATCGCTCATCCAAGGCTAAGAGATAACGTGATGGGATCCCCAAGAGCATTGTTAAACATACATGACATCATCTGTTCCTATTTGCTTCTCTCCTCTTTCCTTTTAGCCATTTAAGGCTCATGAGATCCTGCCTGGCTGGCTCTAAAGGGAATGTTGACTGTGCACATGAAGATGAATCAGGGT
The DNA here is from genome assembly GCF_902827175.1 of Gymnodraco acuticeps. NCBI lineage: Eukaryota > Metazoa > Chordata > Actinopteri > Perciformes > Bathydraconidae > Gymnodraco > Gymnodraco acuticeps. The sequence continues at coordinate 2,124,620 of NW_022992284.1, forward strand.
GTTACCCTAAAGCATAATAACTCATAGATGAAGATGTAGAAAGAGGCTTTTGAAAAGAAAAGTGTCATCAGTGCACACATATAAATCAAGAGAAACTGGGCTCCTGTTGTCTAACTGGTATATCCTGTATAATGAGGTAATGCAGTGACGACTGAGGCAATAAGAACTGACCAGGCTGCTGTTGATGCTCGTCTGCCGGCTGTGCCCCCCCCGACAGCTGCCCCTCCATACATATACTGTTAATAGAACACCAACCGCCCTCCATTTCACAATCCCTACGTCCCCCATTATCTTACCTCCACTCCACTGTATTACGTAATGTCCTCTACCCCCCCCCTCTCTCTCTATTGCATTGCTGGCAGATGGTTCATGATTGGCAGTAAACAGTCACTCCCTCAACCCAACACAAGCCCCCCCATGTTCACAGCTCTGATCCCCTGTTCCGTCTTGATCACTCACTCTTTCCCTTATTCCTGTGTTGTATGTCTGTAACGTCTTTGTGCAATGCAGAATGTGTATGTACCCAATGAATACAGATATATTAACATAATAATGTGGGTATAAACATTAGGTAGTGCAATCCATCATAATTCACCCATTGTTGTGCAATCTGTACACATGTTGCCCCTTTAAATATCCAGGCTGAGACCCCTGGAGAGGGAGAGGCTGTTAGGCAGGAGCCATGTCACTTTAATGTGGGCTGCGAGTGTAATGGCTATTCAGTCCCCAGACAAAAAGCCCTCTCTTTCTGACTCTTGATCCTCAAATGTAGTCTGTTCCCTTATGGCCACGCACAAACAACGAAAGGCTTTGTTCTGGCAAAACAATAGAGGAGAGACACACAGAAAAAGACATGATTCAATCCGTGGTGTGATGTCTGACTCTGCCTTAAATCTCCGAAACTAAACGGATCATATTATATTTTAACAGCAATCTTGCAGTGTACTTTAAACATCAAATAGAAAAGAGTTGTTACGTGTGCAACGACCTGAATGTAGAACAAGATCCGAGCTGTGCATGAGATCACGTTTCTCAGGGGAAAAATGTTGACACAGCACAAGCAATTAGCCGGCTGACGACAGAGTAAATCATGACGTACTACCTGACACGCCCACATTGTGGAAACCACCAGACATTGGAATATTTTAGGTCATGAAGTGTCAGCCTGCGCCCAACAAAGGTTAACTGCTGGCAACAACAGTTGGTGTGAACACACACACACACACACACACACACACACACACACATCACACACACACACACACACACACACACACACACACACACACACACACACACACACACACACACACACACACACACACACACACACACACACACACACACACACACACACACACACACACACACACCACACACACACACACACACACACACACACACACACACACACACACACACACACACACACACGCACACACACACACACACACACACACACACACACACACACCACACACACACCACACACACACACACACACACACACACACACACACACACACACACACACACACACACACACACACACACACACACACACACACTATTTTGAGCTCCATTAAACTGTTCAACAAGTTGAACCTGTTACGTAGGCCTGGGTTCACTCTTTTTATGATTTTAAATCCTTTAAATAACAGTTGCAAACCTACAACTATTAAAAAAGATATCAAAGGGAATTCTAATTAGTAATCCATGGATGGAAAATGAATATCTTTTATGTTCATGTCTCTGGGCAAACTAGCTTTACTTTATTACCCCACTGTCACTTCTGGCTACGCATCGAGATTAACTTGTAGCTATAGCAACTTCCCTCACAACTTCTGTCAGTGCCCTCCAATAACAGTGTTGTTGCTAGGGGGATGCAGGACAGTCTCGTCTGTGTTGAGGCCTTGGATTCTTTTCCCCTCCTATACTGGGAAGAGCAAACAAGACCGGCCCTTCTGCCTGAAAACACTGCATACTTATCAAAACGCTTGTCGCTTTTCATTTGAGTCATGGGTCGGTGCAGCGAGCCAGAGAAGTCAGCAGAGTAGTTGCGTTTTTTCTCTGTGAAAAACTATTTTACTCCTGGCAGACCGTCAAAATCATATTTTCATGTATCTAAATAATCCAAACCACTCTGGGCTAGACGGAGGTTTTGATTCTGGAGAATAACAAAGACATCTTCTGGCTGAGCATTAAGAACAACTGAGCTGCTGGTTTACTATGGGATGTCATCAATTAGGTTTGTTTCCCTATGATTGAAACATGGACAGAGCATCACAACATAGACTGACAGATGGTTAGCAAATTAAACAGAATGACAACTGTAAACTGTAAACACAGATTGAAATGTCAGAGAGCCGCGAACAGAGCGGTCAGTTCTCTTTCTGCTGCAAACTTTTATTTTGTTCCTCATTCTTTACTTCCCACTCCCTCTCTCGCCTGCTCTAGAGATTTGCCCTTCTGCCAGCACAAGCCAGAGCAGGCCTTCGCTTGGTTTCCTGTGTTTTGCAAAAGCAAACCGATGCTGTTCCAAAGGCACTCTGCTCTGCTTACTCCCATGAAGCCAAATATCTACAGGGCTGCCTCAGACAGACAAAGACTCCAGCCAGTACAATAAACTGATCGGTATCTTTTATTCTTCAAGAAAGGGATGAAGCTGGGGCGAAAGAAAAAGAAAGTATCAACATAAAAAATAGCAGTTAGTTGAAGAATTGCTGCAAACTTAGAGGGAGTCTGAGTTGTAACTTTAGAGAAGCAAAAGTTATTTAAGCCTGTCGTGCATACGATTCAGCTGTTGAAACATATGCAGGAATGCACAATGATGTTTAGAAGAAAGTCAACTAAATGAATATAATACAGTATCATAGGTAATTAATAGCTTTCAAACCTTTAAAGTGAACACTATATCTGCCTCTCTTGTGCACAGTAGCATAACCAAAACACAGACAAAGGGTAAGAAACACACAAGATAAAAAAAAAGGATACGAACAGTTTGATTTTCAGTGGAAATTATTTTGGAAATAAACCAGCTCGCTCTTTTATTCTGAAATATCTGCTGCCTGAGCGGCATGAACAAAAAAGCCTGTAATAAAAAGTGATCTGTTCATCTGGCACCTCTGTGTCCCAAAGGTCTGAAGAACTTATCATGCACGCACAACATCTCCAATTATATCAAGCCATTTCAAAGATGCCATTCTTAACGACTTCATAAAAACATGTTAAGTGAAAAGCAATATATCATAAATAATGTATCTGCAATATAGAAATGAACTATAACTACAGTACTATTTATACGAACTAATATAGCATAACATACTATACAGTATCTCTTGTAAGCTACTCTTCTAATCAATGCAATATTAAACTCTACTCTAAGAAAAGAAAAGAAGACATTTGAAGCTGCATCTCCCAGTGAGTGCACTGAGCAGTGTGTGCTTGTTGGACCAAAGCCAGAAAGTTTTGTGTTCGGTCCGGCAAATCTGTTTCGGGAGTCTAATTTCAAAACAGCACACTTCAACTTTGACACAGCTTTTCTAGTTGACATTCAAGCTGGTTGTTTTTATTTGGTTAATTAATAGCACACGTCATACAAAATGATTTCCATTTACAGTACGGTGCAATATTCAGGGCCATAAATAATAACCATGGATATTTTCACTTACAATATGAAAGAGTAACAAAAAAACAATATACTAAACACGTACAAGTTGTTGTTGTGTAGTAAGGATGTGCATTGGCAAGAACCAGGCAATAGTATAATGAGACGGGGTCAATGTATTTTGACTATTTTAAAAACCTATTTTATATTTACTTTTTTTTAAAATCTGTTATAGTTTAAAGAACCCACCAAAAAAGCATGACATCTCATTTAAAAATATGTTTTAACATCCCGATTGTGAATATCTGTGTATTCTTTTGTTGGTGGTGAATATGCCTCTCATATCGTGATTCAGCCTGAGGCTTAGCCCCCACTGGCCCTGTCAGACTGCACTGGATACCGAAAACAATACAAAACAAAATGCCATAAACCATGTTTTTAAGATGTAAGTCTCCCAGTGGGTCTTAGGGCCCTGTGTCTGCAAAAGCCATTCACCTCTCTCTAAATGATCAGTGTTCTAACATCCTGCAGAGACACTGCAGAGACATCCTGTGACACTATTGGGAATAAGCGAAGTCAAATGGCCCTTCTATCGCCCTGCAATCTCAAAGACAGGATAGTTAAGAAGACAAATGGAAGCATTTAGAGCACATCATGGAAACACCAGGGAGAAGACGATCATAAAACTGAGTCTACCTAGAGACAGCTGTGGAGAGCCAGAGAGCTGCTCCTCTGTGAGAAATCTGAGAGGATGTTAAGCCCTGACTCTGGATCAGACTGTTATTTTTGTATTGTTAAAAAAGTTGAAATATGATGGTTTGGTTACATAACTTTGCATCTCCCTTCGAGAGTTCAGTTGTGCATTTTCAAACAGTTGTGCATTGGCAATGGTCAGATTAGGGCAGACTGTTTCTCCTGGACAGACAGACAGATCGGAGAGTTTGCCGGACTCAGCTAGCAGTGCTGGACATGCTGTGTGTGACTAAAATGTTTTCTGTCAAACAGTCAGATCTCTCTACAGCCAAGTCTCTCCAAATACACACTCAGTTGGCCTTCTTAGAAATGTTAAATAGCTGATTTTGGAATGTTATGTAAATGAAAAAAGGTGTGTGTATTAATGGCACACATTAAGCAAATCAAATCTCCAACTGTGTAAACTGATCATCAGAAAATGAGTGAGTGGTCTTCTTGTTGAGATTGTTTGTCAACTATTGTTTTAAGGTTCATGAATGAAGTGTCAAACTTATAGTGTTACAAAGCGACCGTCTAAATTGTAACGCAATGCAATCAAGGGTTAGTTTGCTGGATAATTCACCAAATATATTTGTATCTCCATCTTAAACATCAGCAGATAAAGGGCAAGCTAATGAGGGCAGCTCCAGTAGTTAAGCTTTAAGTGTAAAGGTTGGATAATATTGGTTGGACAGGAGACAGAAGTGGCGTTAAGCTAGCGAGGCTTCAGGGGCTTATAACAGATAGCTTCAGGAATACCAACATACCCCTACACCTCATTCATTAGGAGCTGACGTGAAACCAGAGACAGAAACAGCTGCTCAGCAAGCCAATCAAATGTGTAACACTCCCTGTTCCCCTTATACTCTTTTAGTTACAGGGATGCCCTTTCCTAATCTGAAAGCTCACTCAGTAATAGTCCATTTACTAATATCAACATCTTGTCTACATTTAATTGTAAAATAACTGTAATTGTACACAGTAAGAAAGGTGTTAGGTCTTAAATAGTTAATAGGTCTTTAATTCTTCAGTTTTAAACCAAGGGGGCCGTTGTAAATTCAAAATAAGACCACAAACAGTAAGACGTGTATTTAAATCTGCAGGGCAACATGTTTATGGGGATTTATATGTTTGTGTGGATGTCACATGGCTGACTGCAGAGAGCATAAAGTGATGAATTGCTATAAAGACAGTAGTTTGAAGTAAATGTTAAACTGAATTATTGATCATGTTTTATATTGTGGGGTATATAGATTTGGCAATTTCCAAGTCTGTTGAAAGGAGAGCAAATTCTGAATTCACTCTGAAAAGACAGCAGGGTGCGGTTACTTGATGCTTCACCAGCCGTTATAATTTAAATGTACTGGTATGATCCTGCAAGTTTCCTATGCCCTTACCGTCTCTCTCTCTCTCTCTCTCTCTCTCGTTCTTTTCCTCATGGTGTAATTATGGTGACCAAAATGTGCACGCCAGTGTATATATTGAGACCATGGTGTTGACTCTTGGTCAAAACCGGATTGGGGCAGATTGAACAAGAGCAAGGAAAAGCAAATGCTGTTAGACAAGAGACTGGAGATCAGCCTTGCTCTGTGCACAAATCACCAGCCAGCAAACCTCATGAAATAAGTCAGGCTTAAACAGATCGCTAATTGTATATCAACAAAAAACAAGAAGAAACATGTTTGGATGAAACCAAGTGTAAGTGAATACTGCTGATCAGAGAACAGTGAGAATGATCAGTTCCCATGACCTGGAGAAGCTACAGTATGAGAGTCTCTGGAGGTATTTGGGCAGTGATCAGTGCTCTGCACCTGACGGGACGGCCTGACACACTCAGGGCTCTGTGTAGCGGGGTGTTGCTGCTGGGAGCCACTACCTCTAAGATTAAGCAGAGAGACTTTCTACCTCTCCCACGGCCGGAAATTACCGCTTTAACTTGGCAGCAGTCAGAGGAATCGAGGGGCTGGATGATGATGCCCCAATTGATTCATCTTAAATGATCATTTTAGAAATGGAAACTTAGTTTTAAGGATGTTGAGTGTTACATTTGTTGATCTGTTGCGGTAAGCAGAGAAAATAAAACCGTGTTTACAAGGTGGAAAAGTAAATACAGCAATTAACCGCATTGATGCAATTATTTTTTTGAGGCTTTCATTTTAGACTGTTTCAATTTCAACCTGTGGATATCACAAAATAGTACAGAGCAACAGTATTGTGAGCTATAGCTATTGAATTACAAAAAGGGCTCATTAATATCAGACATAAACCCTTCACATGAGGCATCAGCAAGGTTATGTTTGTGTGGGTGTCATCAGTGACTTCCTTTAGTCGATGTATGCGTGTTGAAATATTGCTGTCTGACTCAGCAGGGCATAGCAAATACTTCAATAAATGATGCCCCAATCAGGAGGTGAGGGGACAGTGTCATTAGCAGATATGCAAAAACCTGCCTCACTATGCAACAACCACACAATGAAGAATGTGTGTACTGTATCTGCATATCTGAAGGAGAAAAGGAAAATGAGATTAAACTAGAAATACGGCCTTGCGGTTCTATTCTTCCGCCAACCAGTTTTAAATTACACTTATGTCTGTTCTGGCTCAAATGACATGTGTTATAAAGATTTAATAATAAACTAGTATGCATATGTTTTCATAATAAACTAATGAATTCCTGAGATGTGTCCAAATATAGTCATGACATTTGACCACTAAAACCCAATCAGTCCATCCATGATTTAAATGGACGTTTGTGAGAAATATCCTCAAGGTGTTCCTGAGATTTCGCTTTCACCGGCATGGGACAAAAACATAATTCCTCCAGCCATGGATGTCATCGGTGCTGAGGCATAAAATAGGGAAACACACAAATCAGTTCACTTGTGGAGCTGCTTGATTGATGGTGTTTCCCTCCAGCACCATTCATTAGAGGTCACGGGGATAAGTCATTATTCAATCCCACACGGCCTTATTGTTAAGGACGTGCATGTACTCTCAAGGACATGCACAGTAAATGGTGGGCTTCTGGGGGATTAAGAGTAGACCACTGTTTCTAGCAACCTGGGTGGGGTATGCTGTTCAAAATGGTTTATTCAAGCTGAATATTTGAAATGTATTTGAATGAAGTTGCCGACTACATAGCAGCCAATCAATCTATGCATTGCTCTGGGATTTGTAATCACACTTTGATGTACCCTATCGTCTCATGCAGTCATTGCTCAGAGTACTTTACAGTGTCAACACAAAATCAATTGGAAAAGCTAGAAGTTCAGCACAACTCTCTTTCACAAGTCAACTAAAAGACAGGGTTGTCGATAATCCTTTAATTAAGAATGAGAACATCTGGAGTTCCTCAGGATTGAGTTAGAAATCTCGGCCAGCACTGTATTTACAATGTTTCCTACATTCGTAGTGACATAGTGATGTGAAGGTATCCTTGGTGTGTAATGGGTCACTGACACAAATCGGAAAGTAAAGCAGAGGGCGAGGAAAAGAAAGACGCAGTATTTTCCCGTTTGAAGACGATGGCTAAATATTTATAGAGCTGCCTAATTGACAAATCCTCCCAACAGAGAGGAACAACTTAAAGGGATAGTGGAAATCCGCAAATTTTGGGTTTAACTTATGTATTTTTATTAAAAATAAGCATAATAAACAATTTTTTTTAATTTCATGCGCCTAGTTTCATTTTATTTTCAATTTTACTGCGCCCTCTCAATGAAACGAAATACTTCGGGAATCGTCGGGAATCTTTCGGGTGATGACGAGAGCATAGGAAGACGGGCACAAACAATGGCGGACATTCAATAGCATTTGCATGTGAATAGCCGACCTTTATTATGGTGAATAGATGTGTTTTGTATGGCTGTAGTGCGACAGCAAATGCAGAGAATGGCGTATCGACGCATGCGTTTCCAAGAAACCCAGCCATTCGTCGTCAGTGGGTGAAATTTGTTCAGATAACACGGCAAACTTCACTATAGGTAATACTATAAGACTGTAAGACGGCAATACTTTATACCGAGTATATTGCCATAAATATGATGATTGATTATCAGTAAAAAATTCTACGTGACACAACGACATTGGATTAACCTTGAGATGCGTTTTTATTCCGTTGAACACAACTTTTGATCACAAATCAAAAAAGGTAAGACGTAATTATTGTAATATTTTTGGAACCGGATGTTGTTTACTTTCTCTTTTCTGGCTGATAGCTCCAGGAATTCGAGGTCTTACAGTGATGACATTACATGTGTGGAATCTGTGGAGTTTCAGCTTTAAATCGTATATCTTGTTTGTGCAGTTAAGATAGTAATAAGGGCATTTCTACCGTGTGTTGTGTGTAAAAAAGCGTTAGCATTGTTTCGCTCAATGCTAATTCAAAGGCTTGGTATTACTCTTGTGTTTTTTCTAGCTAACAATTGTTCTTATTGTCAGTTAGCGGAGTTTCTTACCTTTAAAAGGGTATGAAACATTAATAGTTTCATAAATGTTAAGAAGCCCTGAGACATGTGAGAGAAAAAAAACTGTGGGAGGGGTCCACTGGGGGGACCTTCGGGCTTAACTGGTTAACAATGATTAATATTTGTAAAGGCTACAGGTGATCTTAAGATGCGTGAGCTATGCTTAGGGACCTACCAGTCAAGATTATTTGTGCGTAGGGGTGCATCATCTGGCGCCTGGTCCTGGTCATCCTCGCCATTGCCCATGCCGTGAACCATCACCTCGGGCTCGAACAAATAAGGACGTAATGGTCCATCGTCTGGCTCAATATCGTCACCATCGTCGCTTACTGAACCGGATTCAGATTCAGTTCCTAAAACGACATTTTCGTAGGAAAGCCGAGAGGATGTTTCTGACTCGCTATCATCACTGGATACCTCGTACAATCCTTCTTCTTTGTCTGGTATATTTGCCCTTCCACGTTCATTCTGCATAGACGCCATGGTTTGTTATCGTATCGTCTTCCTAAGTTTTCGTCACTTCCGGTTTGGCTGAGTCGAACATTTCGTTTCTAAAAAACTTCGGGGAAGCAGCAATAAAGTGCTTCTAACATGCGTAAGGCAATTATTATATTTTTTTAATCAGGTGTGATTGTTTTAGTACGTAATTATGCTTGTATATAAGTTAAAACGAAACTATTTGAGGTTCCATTTCCACTATCCCTTTAAATTATATTCTAGAGTTAGAACAACATCTTACTCAACTACATGCAATACAATAATTCAAAGACGTGAAAATAGATGCAGGCCATTCAGCTCCGTACATTACAGAGTGTTAGGTGTTTCTTAGACTTCTCTCTGTTTGCAGTGCTGACTCGATTTCACCGCTTGTCATCAGCAGACAGGGATGACTTATGATAGAGTTGTGCAATAAACTGTGTGTGTGTGTGTGCGTGCGTGCGTGTGTGTGTGTGTGTGTGTGTGTGTGTGTGTGTGTGTGTGTGTGTGTGTGGTGGTTGAGAACAGGAGAAAGCAACTACAGGCTTACAGAACATTAAGAAAACAGTTACTTTAAACTTGGGGAAGATACGGTATTTGTAAATCCACTGAAGCATTATAGTACATGCGGCACATTTAAAATGTGCCAATTAATCTGTCCCAGTTATGAAACTGGCAAGACACGATTTATCTGTATGATGTACAGATAAATGTTTAGTTATCTTATCTAATTAGTCTGTGTTGTTCCAAAATCTATATTTGAACTTGCGAAACAACGAAGAGAGATTTTTAACCAAAACCAGCCTCTGGCTTTGTAATGTCTGCAGATCTGCGATTTCAGTGCCAGTAGAAACATTGTGAACATTCCAATGATGAATAAGCTATCCTTTTACTTACCTTATGAATGGATACAGTCACTGAAACATTAAACAATATCACGAACGTTGCCAACTGAAGACGTGCGTTTGAGTTAGGGCTGCTCGATTATAGCAAAAATCATAATCTCGATTATTTGGGTCAATAATTGCGATTATTAAATGTGATTATTCATTGCTTTGAAAAAATCTATTTATTGTATTTTAAAACAAATACAAATAATAATTTGAACTTTATAACTGTTGAATTATACGTTCAGGGTAATCAACTGAAAAACCAATACAAAATAAAATAAATTATACATTCATACAGTATCTACATTTGAATAAATAATATCAAAATAATAAATACCAATAAACAAGATCAACAAACATGTTGCAGTGCACTGTCACAACCTGAAAACTCCTTAACATATAGCCAACATTTTGGTAAAACATATTCAACATATTCCACTCAGTTAAACATTAAAGGCTGGCCCACCGTCATGGTCCAGAAGGAAATAAATGTGGAACTACAATTTAAGACCAAATTAAAATGTTTTGACCACCATGGCAAATGCTGGTAGGGCTGCTTGTGTCATCTCTTAAAGATTTTTTGCAAGAAACTAGGGCTGCTCGATTATGGCAAAAATCACAATCTCGATTATTTGGGTCAATAATTGATATCACAATTATTAAAAACAATTATCCCTTTACTTTGAAAACATCAAGTTATTGGAGGAAAAAAATGTGAACAGTATGTTTTTAACAGTTGATTACCCTGAACTTTAAGTATAACTAAACTGAAAAACCAATAAAAAGAAATAGCCTAATAATAAAAAAGAAAAATAATTAATAATAATTTTTTTTTTTTTTTTTAAATCGTTATATTTCGATTACATTGTTTTCGTAATCGTTATTGCGATTAAAATATGATTAATTGAGCAGCCCTCGTTTGAGTAACTGAAAGGGAAGTAAGACAAACATATGACAGGCAGATCAGAACTGACATATTCTATAGGAGTATGGAATAGCCTTGAGACACTCAGTATTGTTCAGAAGGCTCGATTTGAATTTAGCCGGTCATTCCTTCAGACAAAAGGGCCGTGGGCAAAAGGCCAAACGAACAAAAAGGAAAAAGGGAGGCAGGGACAAATCAGAAAGAGTTGTGACATCTCAGGCACAACAAATATTTTAAATTACACCTTTTTTTTGAAGGTATTTTTGGGCCCGAGGGCCTTTATTGGAGATGTTAGAGTTGAAAGGGGGACACAGAAGGGAGGACATTGGCTTACTAGGCAGCGTTTGCCACTTGTGTGGACATACACTTTAACACTTTTGTGTGCCTGCCAACAACTCAAAAGACAGAGCGGTAAAGATATCAAGGGAGAGATAATTGTTAGGATCAAGACGCGTAGTGGGAAGTCGTGATGAAAGTTGAGAAAGGCGGGAGAGTTGGTGGACAGAAGGTAACGCCATGGAGCAGCTGCTGCTAGGAGCACACAAAGATTGATAGAAAAGAGGGGAAAGACGGTTGACTGTAGCATATCTAAATTCTATTGAGGCAGAACAGCAGGGCTTATGTAAGTATCTATTAGTTTGGGGGAGCAAGCGATAAAGTATTTCACTGCAGCGAGACAGAGCTGCACAACGGGAGTTTCCTTCCCTCTTGACAAGTGAAAGTTTGTTTTCCTGTCTTAACGTCAGATGTACAGTATACAACCTATTTTAGCACAATTTGACACAAAAAATATGTCAGGATGTATAATATAATATGTAATGCAACATCAGTGTTTCCCCTAGGATGCAGTCAATTTGTTTCTATGTGTCTGCCAGCACAAGAAAGGCTCTTGAGGCCTAGTACCAGGGCCGGTTCTAGCCAATTTGCTGCCCTATGCAAGATTTTAGGCGAGATTTTATAGAATAAATGAAAAATCTCTACTAAAGACGAATACACTACAAAAACAGAAACTTCTTGACATAGATAATATACGTAAAAATTGCTTCAAATGTATTCAGTATTGTATATGAATATGTTTGAATTGGGGGGTGGACGTCACATTCTCTAGGGGGGTCCGGGGGTATGCTCCCCCGGGAAGATTTTTTTGAACATTTTAAAAGTAAAATGCTTCAATCTGGTGCACTTTGAGCACACAATTACTAGAGACCTGATCTAGGGGGTACAACTCTAAAACACCCATATGAAAAAGATCGGTTTACATTTTAATAATCAAATAAGTATATGAACATCACCAATAACCCACCATAGCCAACAACAAATAAATGTAACTTATTTTATTTTTGTTGTTCATTCATATCTTATTTGACCTAGTTACCATTTATTTATTTATTTATGCATATTTTTGTATCTCTCCAACTTTAAACAATATTTTTGGTATACTGTCCTATAGTATATATTGGAATGATTTCAAACCTGTTTTTATTTATCCTAATAGTGCCTTGGAAATATGTGTTTACATAATTTATGGTCAAAACATTTGAGACCCACTAAGACTAACTTAGACTAAAATCTAAACACTTAAGAGTCCTTTACCTCACTGAGCCTCTCAGTCTGACAGGAGAGCTCTCCTCCACCCTGGTTGTAGAAACATCTACTTCTTGTATCCGTTAGCGCAGCTACCACCAGATTATAATAACAACAGCGCCGGTACCGGTGCGCCATTTCTCTCACTCGCTCCCACTTTGGCTGTGAACTGATAAGCCAACATCCGCCACTTTCATCACTTGCAGCGCCCATCGTACAGGGCAAATGAAAAGGGTAACCGGGGTGAAAAGGGTGTTACATTTACTTAATTATGAATGCTGTTACATCAAGGCCGAAAATTAGGATGAGCGCCAACGGTCAAAACGTTTTTTTCCCCTCCCAGAGCTACCAGTGCAGCGCCCCCCAGATCTGGCGCCCTAGGCGACCACCTATGCCAAAAATCTGCCCTGCCTAGTACATACAGTGGCAATGTCTCGAGATTGAGCAAAAATACACCTTTATTGAACATACAGTAACACAAATCCACATAACAAACAATCAAAAATGAAAAAGGGTCGCCACTTATTATTATTATAACTTAAAAAAAAAGAAAAGTAAAAAAAATATGTTTTTATTTGTTTGGGTACCTGGCTGGCGCCCCCTAGCAGGCAGCGGCGCGCATATTTCAGCTGCGGCGCTGCACCGCCACTATTTGTATATAGGGGAAACACTGAACATATATTATTTTGTAGCTAGTTCTAACCTTGTTTATGTAACATTACTTGTGCATTACTCTGCAGAGCAGAAGACATGCCTTTGTGCCTTACTTGTGAAATGGATTTAGCTTTTCTTCTTCACTGCATAACAGCAGATTATTCATGTCTTATTTGTTTATTGTACACAGACATGCAGAGCACATATTTCAGCCATTAGCTTCTTTCAGAGGCTCTCATTAGAGTTAAATAATGAATGATTCAGAGCCGGTCCCAGAGCTGCACCGTGAAAAATACTACTAGAATTCCTACTAGATCCTCACTCCTCCATACACCTCTCACTCAGGGCCCAGTAAAGCGGTAGTATTAGATGATAAGCCATCTGCTTCTATGTTCTGCGCTTGTAAACTGTCTATGTAGCACATAACCCAGATCCTAAGGGTTACTGGCGGACGTGCCAGATGCTTGCTCGTGCCCTGATCTGACCCTTCCCCCTCACGACTCCATTCATTGAGGATGACCTTTCACCTCAGCCTGTGAGTGCGAGAGCATTAACCTCTTGTAGTCTGGAAGGGAGAAAAAAAAAAAATGGGAAACCAGAAAGGATGATAATACTGCAACAAATTCAGAAGACCTTTTTTCAAATAATGATGATTCTGCACTGCTAAACCTTTTCCCCAAATGTTTTATCTGTAAATAAAAAATAAAAGCGAGCACCTGAGAAGAAGCCGGCTGTTCCACTCGGGATGCCATGTCAGCAGTCTGGATGTGGGTTAGACTTCCCAGACTGGTGTGGGGGCGGGTAGCTGTTCCTCTGACTCTGACCTTCAACAACCGGCTGTAATGTCTCCTTTGGGAGAAGGGGATTGGTGGTGGGGTGGTCTGAGGGGGTTGGAGAGGTGATGGACTCTGCTATAGTCTGCCTGCCTCGCCTAAACCCTCATGGTGACTCTTAACCGACTGAGTCAAACACTGGCCAGTAATTATGTCCAAAACAGAGCCGCATTTCTCCCCCCTCCCCCCTCCCCCCCAGCACTGCAGTTGGTTTTGCTGGTTTCTTGTTTATGCAAACTCGGTGTTTGCTATTCATGTGACCCGACTGTGGTGACAGTGTACCTGACCAAGGACAGATAAGAAAGAAAAGCATTTCACATCAAAACAGAACGCCCCCTCATCTCGTCAGACCTCTTTTTTTGTGTTAATTTAGGCTGGTCTTTGTTCTGTTATCCCATTCTGTTGGATCCCACACTGATGAGTATTGACAGGTAGAGCGAGCTCTGCACTAGGGTGTGAGTGAAAAAGAGACAGAACAAGGAAAATAGAGACACACACACATAGAGGCAAGGTTGACCAGAGGTGTTTAAATATACAGAGTAGCTTTGAATGTGTTTACATGAATATGGACATGATGTGAGCGAGGGAATGTTTTGGTCCCGCCTCTTTCTTTCTTTTCTGCAAGATCTTTGCCCTGACTTGTCTAAAGTGGAGTGACACGCGTTCCTGCATTTGCAAACTGATGGGACGAGGTGTGAAAGCACTATGATATACGTGAGAAACAATATGTAACTAATACACTGGTGGATGTAAAACACAGAGGTGAGCAACAGCTTCATAGTCAAATCTCTTCAAACATATTTAATCCTGTAACACAATGGCAGTATTATGTTAGCTGTTAAAGAGCGAAGGAAAATAAATGGTTTTGTTGACATGATCTGAAGCAGGGCACAAAGTGCAGAGATGCACAATGGGTCACACCCCCTCACACAGATGTGCACACATACACTGAGAAGTCAAACGCAGCGCTGCCACTGAAGGCTCACACTGCAGTCCCAAAGTGTGTCAGTGTATAGTTATTGAGTAACTTGGTGAATTCATTGGCACTGAATGACTGTTTCTTTACTAAAGTCCATTTTCAAACTGCTCTATACATTTGTGATGAATACCACATGTGCATTATACATCTGGATAACAGCTGGAATAAAGCAGGCATAATCAATTCACCAAATGAGGTGAATACTAGAAAGGTTGAAAACAAAATGTGAATAATTTCTTTGAGGAGAAAAGATATCCTCTTGTCGACAACTGCGAAACAACAGCCAATATAAGCAGGGTAGAGAATGGGAGTTAATCTTAAAGGTCAACAAAGAGGCACGGATAATATGACCACAATGTTATATCATATTGTGCAACGTCTCTCCGCGGCTGTGTCGCGTCAACTCATAGCTGTATTGTGGTGCTGAGATAGCCACCATCAACATGCTGTGAAAAAGAGATGTTTCAAACTTTTAAATCTGGTTAGGACCTGGCTAGAGAGGTGAGAACAGCAACCTTGTTGTTTGTATTGGGTATACACATTTAAACACACACTTTCAGAGAAGTAGACACAACACCCCTCAAAAAGCATGCTCGGTCTTGCATGCTCCCCACAGACACTCCCTCATGTCATACATGACCAGCAGCACGTGATGTTCACGTGATGATGACAGAACGCTGGAAAGAAATGTGGGGTTTAACCCCCCAACCCCTACAGACCACACCCAAAATCAATCATAAGCTCCGCAGTTGAAATCTGTTTTTAGTGTTTACTCTTCTACTAGCAGAAGTACTGTTAATGTGTAAGGGCCGTCTGACAGACAGGCAGCATCTTGCCACAGACAGTAACCAATTGCGGCATAAAACGAAGGAAACTGTGCTCAGGCACCGCCTACAGTCTCTCAGTGCTCCGCAGTGTTAAATAATCACTTATCAGTGCACTAGGCTTGTCCCTGGATGCATGTTCTGCTTCTTCCGTTTGAAAACAGTGTGTATGTGCATATAAGGTTGCCTAAGGACTGTCAAATAATGTTCCATGTCCAGCAAAAACTCCCTGCACATGAAACATGAAACAAAACACACCCACACACAACAAAGCTCGCTGTATGACAAACACATCACACTGATAGATGCATTAAGATGGTCAACAACAGGGATTAAGTATTAAGCTTAGAAGTGAAGCAAGGTAAGAAACCTGAAGGAAAAAAAAGATTTCCTGAGTGTAGAAAGCTGATTCAACCGTAAACAAAAGCGACACTGTAACTATCTTGTTCTTTTGCTACTTTTTCCAAGTGATTGTGCAATCCTGTGCAATCCTGGCCTTCATCTCCAGCTCTGGCTCTCTTAGGGCATATTTTGAAACTATTCTGGATAGAACACCAAACATGTGGTCAGTTGACCAGTACACCCCTGCACCATTCATGCTCAAACCAATGCACAGTTTTAGCCAGAAGCTGAATTCCACTTTTAGTCAACACTCTGTCAAGGAAGGCCTGGAATCGAGTATACGATTTTTCACCACAAGTTCTGTGTCAAATTAGCTCCATTCGAGCTGAATAGAAATAGGAGCCATGCACACAAAAATTGTTTTGGAATGAATCCAATAAATATACAAGAGGGGTTGATGCCTTGATGTCATCAGCAACTTCGTACCTGTTTCTGGGGACGGGGATGTGGGAGGAGGGAAGGGGTTGTATCTCTGACGGTGGGATGATCCACTCTTGTGCTGCTCTGAAGTTGTTGGCCAGCTCTGCCTGTTTCCCTGGGTTCCTGATGTCCAAGTGCATGAAGACGCCTGGCGACTGCCCATTTGTGCCTGGGCAGTGAGTAGGACTGGCCCTCTTCAAGATCCCAGAGGAACCCGTGTCTTTCTGCTCCCCCAGGCCAGTCTAGGAACAACACATTCAAGTCAGTCTATCATTTTAAGGCCAATTGGCATTTCTTCTACACGAGAAGCTTAATAATGGGATATGTGATAGAAAGAAGTTTAACAAATTCAACATCTAAAAGCTTCAATGCACATATACAAATATATTGACATGGATAATTAGATTTCCCACAGAAACCCTAAAGTGAAAACCGAAGCATGGCATCTGATTAAAACAAAATGTATGAGAGCGATGAAGGGAAGTTAAGCGACTAACATGACTGCATTGATTAACTGATTTTAATGAGAAATATGATCATACAAAATATAACTTTATTTTTGTATATTATGTTCGTTTTGTATTGAGTGTAAATTAATTTGCAGCTCATTTGGTGTTAAATGGCTAACTACAGAGTCTATAGAATGTTTAAAAATAACAGTCCAAAAGCGAAATATTTTTTGTTCATTTAGACAGATTAAAAACAGCTAATCATCAGATATAACTCATCAAATTGAACTAACTTTTGGAGCTAAAAAATAATAATTTATTCTAAACTTAATTAACAACATTGAAAAAAAGCTAGGGTCCATATAAGTGCCTTCACACTGCTGTGT
Organism: Gymnodraco acuticeps; assembly: GCF_902827175.1. Lineage (NCBI taxonomy): Eukaryota > Metazoa > Chordata > Actinopteri > Perciformes > Bathydraconidae > Gymnodraco > Gymnodraco acuticeps. Next base: position 2,142,248 of record NW_022992284.1, read on the forward strand.
TAAAATAAAGAAGCAACAGTTTGTTATAAACTGCTATCTGATCCATATCAAAAGCAGGCTTGGCAATTCGTCGTCTTTGCATATTTGATGTTGCACCGTAACTAAATGACATGGTTAGATTAATGAATTTGGTACTGACTCTGGTGCAGGTCACAAGTTGCAATGCAAAAACATGTAAGCAAATATAGTGTAAACACTATGCAAACAAAAACCCTGCTGCTGCATATGATAACACTTGGAACATATCACAGTTCTATCTGGTTGTGTTCAGGGCAGAGCCGGCCGGGACGGGCCGGGCCGTGCTGTGCAGCCAGGAAGCCTGCTGTAGCTCCACCCTACAGTTATGGGGGAGGGGGTTTGGCTAGTAGTTTGAAGTCCCTGCCCCCCTTTTCTGTAAACTTTGCACACAGAATGCTCCGCCATTTAAAGCGGTTTTGATACGACGTTATTGTAAGCGAGCGTTGACAGCAGTCGGTGAAATGACTGTCACAAGCAAAGTGGGTGAAGGCGGTACTATACACAAAACAACACAAAATAAAGAAGTGACGTCAGTGTGAGCTTCACTGTGGCATATTTCAAAATGCAATAACGGCGTGAGAGACCAGTCAAACTTATAAGTAAACAGCGTAATGACACAACGTTGCATGCTTGATAGTATCTGCGCTGCAACTTGGGTGCGCACAGATGACTTTACCGGCGAATGGAGTCGCGCGTACAAAGTTAACATGAAAAAAGGCACTTACTTTTTCCACCTCGTGCAATATTCGTCCATTTCCTTTGGGAGAGGTTCGCTCGCCCTTAACCCCCGACACCGAGCCGCCGTCCATTAACAATTTGTAAAAGACGGGGCCGTGTGTGTACACCGGCATGGGACCGTTTTTCTCCGCCGTGGGGACCCGGGTGTCGCACAGCACGGAGCGGCCTGGCCGGTAGTTAAAATCCGCCCCACCGACCCTTGTCCCAACCGACGTCTGCTCCAAAATATATCTGTTATCCATACTCAGACAGGGCGAGGAGAAACTAAAGAAAGAAAACCAGCTTTCTATAGATTGCAGTGCAAATTGCTGGAGTTTGATACATTTAACTGGATTGTCGCAAGTTGATAAATATTGTCCTAACTTCTGTACTAGTCTACATCTGAAGTTTGCCACCACTGCTACCCAGGATATCCAAAAAGCCGACGGTCAGGAGGATAAAAGATTGTTTTGCCTCGTTCCTCCAAAAGAATGCCACGCCTCCCTTACTGTGCTCCTATTGGTCGGCTGCGTACATAAACATTGCACTTTGGCACGCGTCCACAACGAGGCAGTCTCTGATTGGCTGATTTGGTTGTGTCAATCAAACTTTTATCTAATTCGAGTCATTTGGTTGGACGAGGGAAGGGGCGTGTTCTGCAGTTTACCGGCCGGTGTCTGTCAGCGACGAAGCGGTCTGCGAGGCAGGCGAGAGACGGCACAGGAAAAACAGTCAGCCGGCCGCATAGGCAAACTACGCAGTTATGTTTACTGCTAATCAAATGTTCATTTAATGGATCATCTTTACTCGCCTTAACCGTACATTTAACAGGGTTTTACCTATGAATAAATAGCTTTGGTTAGAGTGTTTACTTTTTCAAAAGTTATAAACCATTCGACAATGTGTTATTAATAATGGTTGTTCAAATGTAAAATGAGTTGTGACTCCAAACCATGAAGGTCTGTGCAGGGCAAATTAATGCAGTAAATAGCCCTGCAGTAAATACCGAGGCTTATGAACTAGCCCAGTTTTCTGAGATTGTCGTAAAGGCGTGATTGATTTAAAGTATGATAATATTAGGTTCTGTTGACATTGGCTTGGCTGCAATACAATTTGGACAAGTTAATAGAGATACGTTATTACTGTAATGCATTGTTAGGGCAATTTCTACTCTCCACATAATTTGTAAAAAAATACAATACTTGATTTACTAATGTGTTCTCTAGGGTCAATACCGAGTTTTAGCCATTTTTTCCAACAGCTTTCTTTACCTAAAACTGGAGTGCTTGTTGGAAATGTGTATCTCATAAACATGATCAAATAACTTTTGTATTAATAACATTTGTTTTATTCGGGTTTCAGTTGTTGGAAGCTCCTGAATGCCTCTTTATTCAACCCAAATGTCTGCACAGCCAAGACTCAAGGTTTATTGCCTAATAAAGCAGATACACATCTTGTGTGCACCCAAGCTGCATTATTGCAAGCTACAGTTAATACCGTGAGGTTGCTACACAGCTGCAACAACTGACACTAGTGCTGCTTAATTTGATATTATGTACAAACATTAAGGGAAAAGACAAACACACGTTATAATGTGCCACTTTATTAGAAAAGTAAAAACTCACTTTAATATTTTATGAAGGTTAATATAAAACATTACAATCTTTTGCATATCTGCACTGTCACACTATATTTTATTATATTCATTATTTTTTCAACTAAACCCTGTGCTTTAAGAACATACAACATTGGCTACAGCTGTCACAGCAGTTTTGGCCCATAATTATATCTGAAGACAATTAACAAACAGCATCTGCATGGAAAGCATGAAACATATTGCATCCACAAGTACAATGTGTCTGTGATAACCATCTTTTTTTTCAACAAATATACTGTACTGTATGTTACATTAGAACAACATCAGAACAGCAACCAAGTATTTTACACATTTACATCATCATACTGTAGTTGTTTGTGCAATGAACATCTGTCTCGATCAGTGTATACTGTAACAGTGTTCAACAATATATATCAGATCAGTGCTTTCTCTCAGGATAAAGAAAATGTGACACATAATGTGACAGCCAGAGAAAAAGGATTAGGTGTGAAAGCGATTTCAAGCCAGCATTGTCTAAGGGAAGCCTCAACAAAGCTTGTAAAGCGTCTCAGCTGTTGGCCATTTCTCATATCAGACAGTAGTTGAGCTGTTGGGGCATTGTTGATATCAGACTGGGTTTGGCCTGACCCCGCAGCCCCTGCCCCCCCCCCCCCCCCCCCCCCCCCTCATATCCCTCCCTGAGTCCCTCATAACTGGACATCAAAGGCCCCTCCCCTACACAGCGAGGGAGAGGTGATTGGAGAATGAACACAGCTGGGGGAGGGAGAAAATGCAAGGAAGCAAAATGTGCTTCATCCCCTAAACTGGAAACACACATGGCAGTGTGGGCCTGATTTCGTGTGTGTGTGTGTGTGTGTGTGTGCACGTACGCAAGCAAGCAAATACCTATGGCAAATACACATCAGGAGGGGGAGGGTCCTTTGGGTCCGTGTCCATTTTCAGTTATCCAGTTTTACTAGCTGTTCTTCGTCCCCCTCCTCACCTCTATCGCTCCTTCTTGTTCCCCCAGAGCGGAAGGATGAACAACGCTCCGCTCTAAAATCCCAGCGGCTTCTCCCTCACTTTCTATTGCTCTCCCTTCCTCCTCCAGGTAGCTGCTTTGGGAAAATAAACTGAATGCTGCTTCGCATCTCATGGCAAAAAACAGAAACATATTAACAAACAAAGAGATAAAATAAGTACCACAATATTTGTTTTCATCTCCATATATCAAAGCATGCACTTTTTTTGATCAAGCAGGAAAAAATTGCACCAACGTACTGTTTTCATGGCAGTGGCATGAGCTATTTAACCAATGGTATTGTCAGTAGGTAAGAAAAAATAATCAGTGCATTAAAATACAGAGTGCATTTGTTTTTTTTATATACTTTCTGAAACAGTAGCATTTATCATTGAATTACTAACCCTACTAAACCCGTCTTCTCTTTGCATGGTTGTCTCACAGTGTGCTTTTTCTAATGCATCCTTCAGCTCGGTAAGCATTTTATATCCCTCTTCACCCCTTATCTTTATGCCCATTCACTAAACGTCTGATATTTTGTTTTTATTCCTGTTCTTTTTTTAATGTTCCCCAAAGCTACATGGAAAATACATTGTTTATTACGGAAGAGAACTCGGTGCAGAGGCTGGAGAGAGGGTAGCGAGAGAGCGAGGGGCAACCTTCCAAAGACACTCACTGGTAATTTTCATGCCCAGCTCTTTATTTTCCTTGGAGTCCAAGCCCTATGTTGCTATTTCAACCACCAGACTTTAGTCGGGTGAGCTTTGGGGAGCTCTAGCTATGACTTGAGACCATAGATGCCTTTTAGAACTGTACTTGGAAATGCCCTTTACAGCATGTTAATGAGCAATTAAATTAAAACCCCCGCAGCTATCGAGTGCAAAATTATAACGGTCAGAAAATAAGCAGTTTACAGTCCCCAAAGGACATTACATGTTATTAACTGCGCAGGATAAAACATCCTGTATTATTTTGGGCACTCTTTCGCTTCCTTATTTTTATAAATATTCTACATTTTCCCAATGTTGTATACAGTGAACATTTTGTATTGTGAAATCTGTCACCCGTATCCTTCTGGAGAAGTTCTTTCACAACCTTCTCGATGCCCCTGATCTCAACTTACCCCCATGATTGTGCCAAGTATGTTTGTATCTGAGCTGGGGTGTGTCATCATGCTTCTGGGTACAGATGTTTGTGAAATTGGAGTATTGATTGTTGATTGGATGTAACATTATTAAGTTAAGGGCTGATATTATTAACTGCTATGTAGAGCACAACGATGAACCTTTTTATTTATTTTTAAAATGTAGACCATAGCCCTCGCTTACTTCTGTGTTGGAGCAAAGCACCACAATGCTGTCTGCCCGGCAACCGGCCATAGCGACCAGAGAACCTGTTTCAGATGTTTGCTTAGGGAGAGCTAAGCACCGCAAATCTCTGTGCCATCCATCTGCTTATTACATAAGTCCCTCCAAAATGAGGCATATGTGTGTGTGTGTGTGTGTGTGTGTGTGTGTGGTGTGTGTGTGTGTGTGTGTGTGTGTGTGTGTGTGTGTGTGTGTGTGTGGTGTGTGTGTGTGTGTGTGTGTGTGTGTGTGTGTGTGTGTGTGTATATGTCTGATAATAGGTAACAGTGTGCCTCTTCCTCTCAATATACCTACAATTTTCCTTGCTACTTGTTTCTATTTTCAGGTGTGTGTTTGCACAATGCATGCACATACATTACTTTTTTAAATATATATATATATATATTAAAGTGTGTTCTTCTCAGGATGTGAGTTACACCACATACTTTTTGAAGCGTACAGTGTTCATATAAAAATAAAGATATTATGGAAAATGATACACAAACAGGTGAGTATGGTCAGTGACACAGTAGACTGAAGATGTATATTCCAGTTTTCTTAATCTTTTTTTTTTTGTTAAAACGTATTTGGTCCATATTTGGGCTGGACTAGGCTTAGGCTGGTTCTGAAGTACAGACCAATGTAGGGATGTCTGAACCTGGATTAAGACCCTGTTTGTACCTGATGTCATCACAAAATGGATCCTCATGTTTTTTGTCTATAGAGGGCCTTGTATGTATGTACAGCAAGACGTTGGCAGGTGAACAGGAGGGTCCCTTTCATGACTCTGTACCAGTGGGTCCTGGGCCCTTTCTGCCTGTCAGCCAGCTACAGGCCAGTGACATACATCTCCATCCCATCATTGAAGGTGAAGATGGTGGTGGTACTGGAGCTGTTGGCCCCTTGTTTCACATCGCTGATAGTCTCGTAGAAGTTTTCCCCACCAGGAACGCCTCTAGGCAGGGCGGTGGGTCCTGAGCCCTGAGGTGCAGCTGGTGCCGCTGGAGCCGCTGGAGCCGCTGGAGCCGCTGGAGTCGCTGGAGCCACTGGAGCCACTGGAGCCACTCGAGCCGCTGGAGCCGCTGGAGCCGCTGGAGCCGCTGGAGCCGCTGGAGCTGCTGGAGCTGCCTGCTGCAGCGTCTGCTTCTTCCTTTTCAGAGTGGCAGAACCCCCAACTGGGCTGTTATTGGTTCCCCCCTGCTCCCTTTTCCGGTGGGCGTCGATTGTAGCGTACGCGGGGTCAGACTCGGGCCAGGACCTGTCTCCTACCGGCTCGTAGCCCGGCTCCTCCTGGGAACGTGCCGGGCCCTGAACTCCTCTGCCACGGCCCCGTGAACCTCCGCCAAAGGAGCGTGGGAGGGTCTTTGATCCGTTGTTTTCCATGGGAGGTTTCTTCTTCTGGGTTTTACACACAATGGAGTAGGTGTCTGCAATCTGAGAACACACGCGAGAGGAGAAAACATTATGGTGTGTCAGTAAACGATACACACCTAGTACAATTCCAATTATGGGTAGCAGCTCCAATAAAAGGCCACTCTTATTCTGCCTCATTCACGGCCTTGCACCTATAAGTGCATTTATTCAACCATAAATGATAATACATTCTTAACTTTGCTGGGATTCAAATGAACAGTCACTGTATTAATGTTCACCACCTTTTAGTCAACTTTACTCTTCGTATGTGCAAACTTCCTAAATGTATTTATTTCGGTGTGAGTATTTCACAGACCAAAATACAATATTTGAGAGTAAACCTACATTGGTGCTAATAGTGTGTGAAAATGAATGTATGAAGATTGATCGTGAGGGTACGTGTGCACTAGTTTGCGCATGTGTTGACACAGCGTGCTCTGTGCGGTAACCTGACCTATTTTGACAGGGTAGGATAAGACAGAGTAAACTGTGTTATCAGTCTGTTGAGGTCTAGGCTGGGATAGAGTTAGCTTTGCAGTGGACGGACCTGTTAACATTGCTCCATAACTGCTTTGGCAACAGACAACAGGGTATGGTGTGAAAGATCTGGATGACAGCCAACTCGCTCTGGTCACTGATGGACTTTGGGCACATACGATTTGCTTTGAATGAAGCCATTGTACATGTTCTTGACTTTATGTGTACGCATGTGACTGTAAATGCATCTACATACTGAACAGTATTTGCATGTGTTTATTGTAGACCTGTGAAAACTGAAGCATGTAGCATTTGATATCGAGGACTCACAACTGAAAGTCATGTTTGAGGTCCTGTGGGGAATTTGGATAAACCGGAGATGTGACCTCTGGAATTTCTGTGTCTAAATTCCACAAGGGGAGCACAAGAGCAGAGGATTGTGGGACCTGGTCATGTTTACTCTCAGTGTTCACACCCATACCAGCAGCTCTGCTCTAGCGGCTCTGAGAAACACTGGCTATGCAAACTCTCTCTCCTGCACACATTCAAAGATCAGCCTTGTTTTTGTTCCACTCCCAAAAAAACTGAAACCTGAGAGCTTCGACAATGGCGGAGAATGCTTTCTGTGTGTGCGTTCACACTGCCTTCACTTTCATAGTTCCTTTACATAAATGTCTCATATGAGGAAAAACAAAACACTGATGTAGCTATAGGGTAATACATTTGCAAAGCACTGCGTATCTCTCTCTCTCTCTCTCTGACAGACACATAAACCCTGCCCCCACAGATCTCTTGTGTGACCCTTTTTGGATAAACAAAGACCCTGGCGTATGCTACAAGTGTGTGCACACAATGTGCTGAGTGTGTGTGTGTATGTGCAAGTGTGTGTACATTTGTGCACCGAGAATTTGCAGCGCTGTGCAGCAGAGGAAGGAAGTCACAAGATGATGGGGATTTCAGAACTGGGCTGCAGCTGTTGAGGAAGCTGTGCATTGTGTGTTTGCTTTTCTCCTCCCCTTCACCCATGCTCTTTTCTGTTATGATACTACTTTATCTCTGTGCTCAAACCAGGACTTTAAAAAGTCACATTTAATTTCAGTTTACACAGATTATCCATGGAAACAACTATGTGCATGACTATGACTGACAAATCTGTTTGTAATCAACTGTGTGAATTGCTTATTTGGCAAATGTTTCCAAAAGGTCTGCTAGCGGCCGATATTCCTCTTGTGAGACAAGCTTTGTGCAACGTGATTGGTTGAAAAAGGCAGCGCCTCCTAATAGCAGAAGTAGCGTGCCAGAGGAAAGGAGCAGATCTAGGTGGGAGTGGAAACTCAACACCTTTCTGACGGCTGCCTGCAACTGACAAACTCCAGAGCATACAAAGTATATGGGCATGTTAGGGCAACAACAAACGTACAAATGGAAGAACACAGCGGCTGAGAGAGAGAAAAGTTTGGAAAATACAAAACACTGATAAAGAAAGAGATTGCAGAATGCAGGCCAGCTGCTTTGTGTGCCCGTCTAATTTGCAGAGGAGTTGAACTCATGAGCCAAACAGCAGGGATTTAACCCGTTAATCTCCACATACAGCTCCAAACGCTTTGCCTCAACACTGGCTTAGACAAGAAACTTAGCAACAGATTACAACTGCTGCTTTACTAAACTCTTACATGGCTTCCAGAGTAAATACAACTAAACATAATTTCCTTCTCCTGTAGATTATCTTCTAATAGATCCTGTGAACAATACATTAATTCTCTGGTTTATTAATCCTAAAACTACTACCAACAAAGTTATTACATGGAAGTAAGCCTTCGGTGAGCTGATGAAGAGGATAATAAAAAGGGAAGCTAAGTTAAACATGGACTAATATTAGACAGTGGACTATTTTGGGGACACACCTCCATCTACTCAGAATAGCTTCACCCTGGCATGCCTTAAATCCTCCAACTGCTTGTATCTCTTTCAGAATCAGAAACAGGTTTATTGCCAGGTAGGTTCGCACATAGCCTACTAGGAATTTGACTTGATGTCATGGTGCATAGATAAAATACAAAAAACAAGAAATCTAATATAAAACAAAAAATATTTTACACCGTAATAAAATATAGTTAAATAGCAATAAAGTAGGTTGTAGGTTGTATTGTGTCCAGTAGTTATGTGAGATGACTGGGGGGTGCAGACACCAAACAGACTCGACCATACATCTTTACCTAAATGTGCATAAATATATATAGGTCAGTTTGTAACCCGCATCCAAGATCACATTCTGTCTGCATACGCTGACGAGGCAAGACAGTTAACCTTTAACAAACATCTCTATAAATACAAAGTGACACTTCATTCATTTTCAGCCGGTGATGTCCAATGCGTCTGGTGAGTTGTGAGTTGGACACATATAGATGGTGGGGGGAGGGGCTTGGAGATTTGGGTCAGGGTTCAGGCAGGCGGTTGGGAAGGCTGGGTCCATGTAACGTTAGCTCTGGCCGTAAGCAGAAACTTCGCATGACAGGCAGGTCACAAGGTGGCGGTGTTATGACGGCGTGCCCAATCAAAAGGGCGCCCCGTCAGTAAACACAGCAGTCACAAATCAGAGAGCTGTCTGTCTATATGTCTGTCTGTAGTCACACACACACACACACACACACACACACACACACACACACACACACACACACACACACACACACACACACACACACACACACACACACACACACACACACACACACACACCACGCATAGTACCTCCTTTGCAGTGGGGGGTGATGGGTGCCCCTGTACACTCTCTGCGCGGAGTGGAGGAGGGTGCAAGGTGATGATATCATCTTCCTCTGGAGGCTTCCAGATGTACTGCTCCCCATTGCCCATGAACACTGGCTCCTGGTAAGCAAAATCAATTGAAGAGGGCAGGTGAGTGAATTAAACTGACACAATGTAGCAATTTTCAAAACATGTTTTTACATGTTTGAGAAGTTGTGGTATGTCTGACTGAGTGTTTATAGGTACATAATGACCATGTTGCACAGCATTAGGGAAATGGGGTGTGTGTGTGTGTATGTGAAAAAGTAACAGTTTATTAAACCCCAGTATTGTATTTGCATATTACCATAACATACTTAAAAAAATAAGGTGTACATGAACTGCTCTCGTTACTTTTTCATCACTTCTGGTGTTAACAAAACAATTAGAAACCAATTAGAAAGAAGGTAGTAGTGTGTGCACATGTGACAGAGGAATATTCAACTTTGATTAGCTCCCCCTGTGCAGTGAGGCTGAGTAATAGAAGCAGGGGCACAGCAAATGGCTTCAACATGTGAACATTATTTATCCCCACACTGGCTGCTGGCTACCTGTTAGCTGTTTCTAGATAGACTTGCTGATAGATTCAACACAAACACACACACACAGACGCACACACAGAGGCTTTTTGGCAGTCTGCCAAGCTCTTACATAATCCATCCTTCCACTCTTTACTCTGGGCACTCTAATACTGTGCTGCAAAGCACACTGCAAAGAGGCGAATGGGCGGTATAAATACATACGCACAAACATGCACATACATGCACACTCACACACCGTCAAGGATTTAGCAAGCAAAGATAAAAAGGTCAACAACTGGGCAGACATCCACAGCCAAGTAAAAACTGTTTAAACAACTTTATCAAGCTCCTAAAATCACTAAAGGGAAAGACAAAGTCACCTGTTTTATGCTCTGCCAAACACACACTCACACACACAGTACTGCACAGCAATACACACATACATACAAATGGATATGTGTGCCAACAAACCCACAGGAAAGGCTGATCACCATCCGATCATTGTCCCTTTATTTCCCTCTCAGAACTGCCCTAAACTGTTTACAAACACATCCAGCTGGCACACACAACTCCATTATGCATGTAGGAAACTATAATCGGAGACAACATCTTAAAAACAAGATATTAAGGTTGGTTTATGTTTGTGAAATTCTATTTAACCTATTTTATTTTATTTGGGGTTATTTTGTTTTGAAAAACTGAAAATATGATGACACATACAATGACTATACTCGATCATTGTAAAGTATAAATGTGTGATAAAAGCAAAGATAAGCCATCATGTTCTGTAAATTGGAATATAAAGAGTTGTTTGTTTGCAGACAGTGCCCTCTGGTGGTAACCATACTGAGTTACAGTTTGGTAAGGTGACTTGTTTGGGGATTTGATGCATGAAGCTTTGTACAGAACATATTGATCCGATGATTCCTGTACCTTCGGGAAGGTTTGCAGGTGAAACGGCTCCAGTGCTTTGCGCGGAAACTCCTGACTGCGATGAAGTGGAGGAGGAGCTGTAGAGGGTGAATCACTCACACTCGATTGGTCTGAATGGCTGTCAGCGCCGTTATTTTCCTTCCTGTTTGTCTTGTCGACCTTGAAGTATTGAGTCACCAGTGGAAACATCACTTTCAGTTATAGAATACAGCTAAAAGCCCTGTATCATACATGTAAAAGTAGTTCAAAAAAATCAAAAATGTAACATTTTAAGTTCATATCAAGCAACTTTTGTTTATCTTTGATATCTGTCTCCAAAATGTAAATATAAACCGCTGTCTGTTATGATGCACAGTTCTTCTTAAGATGACAAATTATTTTTTCTTGCTGCTTCCACCATTCTACCATTCTCTACCACTCAATATGGTGTTGCAATACTTCTATTTTCAGCCACAGTTGATCATATCAATCAGAGTACACAGCTCTTCTTCAGACTGATTCATTTCACACAAACACTACTTTAGTAGCGCTAAATGCTTGATTTGATAACATCACTTATCATGCATATCAGCATACCAGATAAATTCCATCAAATCCAATGACCCAACTTTCAATTTCACTGAATCAGGTGATGTTATCTTTCGATTTTTGTTTGACGGTGTCATGTTACAGCCTACATATACAGTACAGCAACATCTGTGTTTTGTTTTAGTACACAATACGCTTCTTGTTGGTATGCTACAGTATCGTTGAAGTCTACAGCCATACAACACATCACAAGGAATCCATGAGTTGATTTAAGTCTGAGAAAAATAAAACTTCCATTAAGGGCGCCACCACCACTACTAATTTAACAGAATATACGATTTAATAAAAATCGAAGTCAATGTTACCTTTCTGAACTTCCGTATGGAAGCGTACTCTGCTGCAGTTTGATCTTGGATGGCGAGAGAGTTGACAGAAGACAGAGGGGACCTGTTGACCCCATTCCCACCATTACCTCTTCCTGCCAACGTCCCGTTAATGACACCATTACCTCTGCCGTTCCCTCTGCCACCCTGTAGGAAAAAAAGACAAAGAAACACACAAGTTATAAGCTTACCAGAGATGTCAGTTTCTCACAAATATTTGTGACGATGCAGAACACACAGCAGCTGCAGCTCGAACACTTAAGAGCCACACACGCACACACACACCACGCACACACACACACACGCACACACCACACACACACACACACACACCACACACACACCACACACACACACCACACACACACACACACACACACACACACACACACACCACACACACAAGTTGATGATGATGCATGCCATCCACAGGCAAACAAAGAAATAACTGTTATAGCCGTCACACTAAAATCTAAAATATTGCTGCTATTACTATGCTTTTCTGCAGGCAACAGGTTAGCTTGGGTTAGACTTGTGAAGTAATGACCATATATTTACCCTTGGAGATCATTTTCTGTCTAATAAATATGAATCACTGGGTGTGAGGCACTTCACATTTTCACATTCAACTCATGATACAGGTTTACAGGATCTGTGTGTATGTACGTACATTCACATGACCGTTCCCATTGCAAGCTCCGTTGGCCTGAGCGGGGGGGCTTTGGGCCGCTCTGATTGTAGCCGGAGTGCTGCTTGAGGAGGGCGGCGGGGCGGAGGGGACCTTGGGGCCTGTGTCACCTTCCCGGACACCTACGCTTTCATACAGCCCGTCATCCAGGCAGTGGGTGGGGGTGGGGTTGTTGCGGATGCCCACCTCAGTGTAGGTGTGGTCTCGAGTCTCCCCTCCTACTACTACTCCTACTCCTACTCCTCCACCTGCGCCACCTGCGCCACCTCCCCCATCTCCTCCCGTTTCCCCTCCTCCCCCCTGACCAGATCCCGTGGGACTGGTGGGGATCTGGGGAAGCTGGCGCCCATGGGAGGGTCTTAGGTCGTTCTGCGAGCGCCGACTGTGGAGCAGCAGGAGGTCCATGCTGGCTGGACGGCTCTTGCCAACAGCTGCACAGAGAGGGAGGGAGGAAGAGGGAGGAAGATGGCGGATAAGAGGGAAGCACTGAGATAGTGTCATGGTTGTATAATATCTTGTCACTAACGGTCACTCATCACTTACAGTTTCCATTGCAGGGAAAGCGATTGATCTCATGCAGCCTGGTGTCAGATTTGCTCATGGAGTTTAGTTTTGGGTGTCGAAGGGAACCCTGCTGTCACACACATATGAACACGTTAGTAATACATAAGGTGCATCTATTTTTCCAACCAGCTATTTAGGGAAAAAGTCGACATGAATAGTGCAGAAGGAGATTGCGAGATTGGAGAGAGGGAGGAGGGAAAGAGGGAGTAAAATGAAAGCATGTCTCACCATATTTACAGATGTCCCTTTCTCTCCGGCTGGGGGGTGCTTGCTCTTGCTTTTTCTGTCACAACATCAAAGGGAGGAAGGTCAACAGGAGCCGGTGGACAGAGAGAGAACATACACACTCAGAACAGAAAGATACTATCAGCATCTAACTTTGGTCGGGGCATAAAAGTCCTTGGTTTATATCAAGAGCCCAGTCAAACAGAGAGTGGAGCATGACTCAGGGTTTTGCCAATGCGGAGGATGTCCTTTGATGACAAACTTTTGTGTTTCTTTTCATGATAAGACCAAGAAGACTCATAAATATTATTTTGTAGTTTCCCTATGTGAATTCCCTTTACTATCCTGTGGTATTAATCCTGTGCAACAAAGTATCGGGAGTAGTTTAACGCAGAATCGTGGATCCCTGGAGGTGGCAGTAGCTATGGGAACCTGTTGATATGGTGAGAGAGTGACGAGATGAAGACAAAAGCTCCTGGGTGAAGGTGTGAATGTAACAACTGTTCTTCTTCTCAACACATGAGTTCCTATAGTGCTGCATATTTAGCATTATGGGGGCAGAAATTACAGAAAAATCTTCGAATTATACACTTTTCTCAAAATATAACTGAACATATGACGGTACATGGTCAGTTGTTTTAAGTTCTCGTCACTACAGCTAGCTTTAGTTTCCCCAAGTGAGCTGAAACTCACTCCTTTTCACACAAACAGATGGGGCCCATGGGAAAGGCTCCTCTTATAGATGTTCATAATCTCATGAAACAGGAGAGGTGTTAAGATAAAAGTGCCATGAACAGATAAAGATTTCTAAAGAAGTTTTTGACTAATATCTTGCTCAATATCTGTGATCCTAAGGGGGATTTTTTCAATAGTAGGTCTATCCTTTATTTGTACCTGACAAAGTTATTCTTAAACTGATTAAGCCTCTTAACATGACGTATATCCTTCTGGTGGCATTTACTTCGTTCTTTAGTGTGCTTTTATGTCCATGACATGAGCCGGACTGACATTTCTCTACATCCTTATCTGTGTATCCCATGGCAACAAAGCCACAGTGCAGCGTATGATTGGCCCCCGAGGGTTCTGAAAAAAATCACTGGATGTTCCATTGCTCTCGCCTGGCTCGGAGTCTGATCCTCTCTAAACCGCGGGGTGCTCCATTGCTTTTGCCTGCTGAGGACTCTGCTTTAGAGGGGTGATGTGAGGCTGCTCTGACTCTGGCCTCTGCCTCCTCAGTGTCCTGTAAACATCATTTCATCTGATCTGACACTCACAGCAATTAACATTCATTACTGCCACTCAGCTCAGAGCAGGGGATAAAAGAGGCAGAGAGGGCGGATGGAGGGAAGAGAAAGAAGGGAGGAGAAGAGTTCAGAAGCAGTAGAGGCACATAAAAGAAGGAGTGGATGATGAGAGTGATCTGGGAGGGCACATAAAGCTGGCAGCAGAGATAATAACACTCTCTTCTTTTTTTTTCAGTGAGCCCTCTACTTTTTTTAAAGTAATGTGACAGCCCTCTTACCTTTGGCAGCCAACGCAGACAAGGACAATAAGGATAGTGACCACAAAGGCGGACGCCGCCGCGATGGCTCCCAGGAGCAGCAAGTTTTGGTAGGTAGTGTTTTGGGAAAACTCCATCTCCTTTGTCCTCCATGACACCCACTCCCTCTCGCTTACTCACTCACTTCCGATCAAACTCAAAATCCGCCACACAGACTGTCTGCTCAGGAAAACCTGCAGAGACAAGGGTTGATAAAGAAAGGAAGAAAAATACACAACATATGAGTGACATGTGAGATAAGAACAACCTGAAGAAATGCTGCAGAGAGAGATGACAATGGTGTGTGTGTGTGTGTGTGTGTGTGTGTGTGTGTGTGTGTGTGTGTGTGTGTGTGTGTGTGTGTGTGTGTGTGTTTGGTGTGCCTCTGGATTTTTGTCAATGTCTCTTTCTGACATATCAGTTTCTATTTTTGACTCACTAAGATGCACAGGAAATAGAACACCTTACAAGGCAGCCAGTATGAACGTGCCAAAAGAAAGGTTTCATCATACTGCTTATTTTTGGTGTTAAAAAAATATCAAATAATACCGTAACATTCATTTGACTAGCAGGAGAGATTCTAGTGTTAGTTAAACTGGAAAAACCAGCTGAGCTCCCCAGAGAAGTGTCTTGCTGTCGGAAGGACTAGATCTAGTGCTGCTACACTTCAGTTAGTGACAGCACAGTTATGTTTTCTCTTCAATAAATGTGGCTCAAACACTCAATAACATGTCTATCTTTTACTGTATGCTGCACTACGAAGAATTAGCACTTTCCCCTCACTTATACCCTAAATACTTCTACCTCGCTGACACACAAGGGCAAATAACCCATTTACAACCATCCACTCCTCAAGTGTATATCATATTCCTGCACTTGTGGATTAGACATATTTTTTGACTTGTTCTCAGAGAATACTGCGCGTTAGATTTTAAAGGAATAGTTTGGGGAAAATACTTTCTTTCTGAAAGTGACATGTCAGACCACTTGTGTGTAAAGTACACAGCTGCAGGACAGGTATATACATAAAGTGGTACATTTTCACAAAAAAGCACTGTGTTTAAACTTACTGTAGAATGAACTGGCTCGTGAAGTATAGCCTCCATAATGTCACTTTTATTTTTTTATTTTACTATACTTACTTGTTTGCCTGTCCTTATTTGTCTACCCTCCCTCGTACTGTAAAGCGTCTTTGAGTTGTGAAGAGCGCTATATAAATAAAATGCATTATTATTATTATTACTTAAACACATAATTTGTTCAGTTTGAGGAACATAAATGTTCACATTTTCCGACCTATCAGCACAGGACATATGGAATTAAGGAGAGTCAAAACCTCACTGCTCTGCACATTTCCCGTAGGAACTTACATATGCTGTGCATTCCTTTATAAACAGAGACAATGGCAGCAATGTGGTTTAAGTATTAGATTAGAGAGGAGCTGAACATCAGGGATCCAAATGACAAAGCAAGCAGCGAGCAGAAGGAGGTCATGGCAAGCTACTGTATATATTGTGAGTGAGAGAGATTCTGGAACATACCACCACAGGATCTGGCTCTAGCTTTCTGTTTCTTGGAGATAAAACTGCATCTTTTTTCTCTCTATGTCCTCTTTTCTTGGTCCCTCTCTCACCTCCTCCTCCTCCTCCTCCTCCTCCTCCTCCTCCTCCCCCTCCCCCTCCTCCTCCTCCTCCTCCTCCTCCTCCTCCTCCTCCTCCTCCTCCTCCTCTCCCTCTCTCTGTCTGTCTGCCTGACCCTGCAGATATGTGAGGCGATGCACGGCGAATGAATTAGCAGAGCAGAGGCCTCAGACAGCCCTTTATGGAATAGACGGACAGGCAGGGTGCAACACCGTGGAGAGAGGAGAAAGGAGATGGAGAGGGTGAATGAAAGGGAAGGGGGAAAAGAGGCGATGAGACACAGGAGCAAACGAGTGGGATGAAAGGACAGACAGGTGGGACAAGATGCAAGAAACTGAGGGGGAGACAGAGAAAGAGGGGAGCACACTTACATCATGAAGGAGGAACGAAGAGGGGAGGGTGTATTAAGCAGTGGGGGAGGGAAAAGAGAAAAGAGTGATGAGACGAAGACAGTGAGAGAAATAGCGGGGAAGCCTGTGCAATGAGCGCAGAGAAGGGGGGAACAGAGGGAAAGGGGGGGAGAGGCGCGATGAGAAGGAGGTCATCATCAGCGGTCTGTTTCTAACTGCATTTTGTCACTTCTGAAATATTCAGAGGAGAAACACATACAGGGCTTCTGAACTGCCAGCGCACACAATGCAGAATTGGCGCACATGCCTCGCAGCAGACTTAACAGAATGTGAAGCTCACAAGTGGAGAACAAGCCTCTGGAGGAGGAGCGGCAGTGTGTGCACGACGCGCACAACGCCCCTGCAGCACGCTCGACAACGACACAGTTAGGGTGCAAGAATGTTTATTTCAGCATCTGTCTTCCTCTCAGAGACATTATGAGTGAAATGATGACAATGGTAATAACAGCATATTGAGAATGATGACGGGGATGGTGATAGCCCGGTGGACGCCTGCTGCCGGGTGATGAATATCATAAAGATGCCAGGAATGATGATGATGGTGATGAAGGGTGCAGATACTAATGCCGATGGTAATGATGGCGATAATGAGGTCAAACTGAGAGCTGCTGAGACGCGTTGAGGGGCGGATGCTAGCAGGAGAGATGGCAGAGCAGCGAGCAGGATGCAGCAGTGCAGCGCAACCACAGGGTGGAGGTTTCCTCTGAGATCACCACACACCACACACACACACACACACACACACACACACACACACACACACACACACACACACACACACACACACACACACCACACACACACACACACCCACACACACTCACACACACACACACACACACCAACACACACACACACACACACACAACACACACACCACACACACACACACCACACCACACACACACACAACAACACACCACCACACACACACACACACACACACACACACACACACACACACACACCACACACACACACACACACACACACACACCACACACACACACACCACACACACACACACACCACACACACACACACAACACACACACACACACACAACACACACCACACACACACACACACACACACACACACACACACACACACACACACACACACACACACACACTCACACACACACACACACACACACACACACACACACACACACACACACACACACACACACACAGAACGAGGACACATGCACAGCAGCATCAAATGCTACCTTGTATGTTGCAAATCTAACTCTTAACATTGCACTATCCCTTTGAAATAAAAAGTCAAACCATCAATTTATTTCAGCTTTAGATGTACAAGCTCTACAGTCTCTTCATTATGCAATATATGCTCAACAAAAGATAATCAGTTTCTACTCTTAGTATGCTTGTTTTAAAAATTCAGCTTGGTTTTCACAAGTCCTAAAAATAGTTTTTGAGACAGTTAAAGGTTTATATCCTTAATTGTAAGCTCTCAGCTTTAACATACCCTATTTTAATGTTTTGTGCCTTTCACATTTCCTCTTAGGGTGCATCATTCACAAAACCATCTTCTGACCAAAAGCGTGTCATGGGTTTCTTGTAACATTTTGATGACGACCCTGATAACGTGTGCCAAGGAAAGCATTTGACAGTGTTTTTAACGTGTCTTCTGTTTAATTAGATATTCAAATGAGTCATTAATAACCCAGAAGCTGGTTGTTAGACAATGCTTCGACAATGAATGAACAAAAGCGGGTAATTTCTCAAGGTTTCAAAATAACCTGATTTCAGAGATGACATTTAGATTTACAGTTACATTTGGAATGACATCATAAGTTGTAATAAATTGTTAATGCTTTGCGTAGACAAGACATGTGGGTTCAGTTTCTGTGTCCGACAGCTTTTACTGAGAGAGCAGAACGAGAGAATAGAAGCGGCTGCAATAACAACAGAGCCAAATGCTGGAGAGAGTCAACTGGGAAGCTTTTATGAGGCTGAGTGTATATAAAGTATATTAAAGTTAACCTCAGCATTTCTTAGGTGATTCCCTGTAGTGATCTCAAATTATAGAAATCTTTTCGGGTAATATGAAGTGTATGGTTGTTACCGCACTGAAGCATATGGATGTAAAAAACATATTAGTATCGACTGTAAGAGGAAACATTTCAATAAGCTTAACATAAAGGTGCTTCAGTGTTGTTATGAGAATCCCTTCAAATAAACAGTATAGCAGAGTATAATACGGTGTAGACTCCCCAACCTACAACACAATACATCTCACAGCATGAGATGCTCATTCCCTGCTAGTTTTAGATCATAATGTTTGCATCTATCAGTTAGAGAAAGTGTAGTAAGTTTCCAAGTGTGAACTTCATATTAAGGCCCGATTACATTTACCCACAATATTATGACCACTAGAGCAGGTATTGGATGCAACATATATATATGTTTTTAGATTCAGTTGTCACGCTTTCTGAGGATCATTATACCAGCTGTTCATAACAAATAAAAGGTTATAATGGAAATCACTGATAATAGAATATAGAAAAACGATGCGTCTCCAGAATTTGCCTGATCATTATGTTTATTTCAGTATCAAAGTTAAACGGGACAATTGTCAGAATATTGAAGGGGCAAATCTTCCCTTCTTTCAATCCCATGGCAATTTTATCTACTTCCAAACTCAGAGCAAGATTATATTTAAAATAAAATATATACCCTTTAACTCAAATTATCTTTATCAATATTAACCTACAAATTCCAGTAATGATTGTGCTCGTTTGAGGAAACCTGTGTAATAATAATAATAATTATAATTTACATTTATTTAGCACCTTTCAGGGGACCCAAGGTCGTGTAAGATTTCCTGCAATAACCTTTGTGCTAAAGAATTTAGAAAATGGAAAATTATTTTGAAAAAAAGCCCCAGTCGCTGACTTACCTAACAACAGCAGTTTTAATTGGAACTACTTTCAACCCATGAAATACTCCCTATGAAAACTTCTCACAGAGAGGACTTTGTTTCTGTCCTGTTTCAATCAAAACCTTGAGCAGCAAATTAGCTTTCATTCATCTCCTTTGTGTCAGAGATGGGTATCTCAAAACCTCAGCATATAAAAGTGAAACTATCGGCATCATGGCTCTGCCAGCAAGTCACAAAATAATTTGGGATTTGGGTGATTTTGAGTTAGATATTATCGATTTGTGTAGTAAAATCATTGACTGTATATGAGTAAAATACAGTAGAGGGATCAATTCATTAGAGATCCACCCAAAACCAGCTCCTCTGAACCATATTTACATTATTTCTGAATGGTTGAGAAACAAACAGATGTGCAATCACCGCTAAATGCACTTTAATACAGGGGTATCTCCTCTTGCACTTTATGTAGCTCTTTTATCTTCTCCTGCACTTTATATGTCGTAGCTGCTACATTGTACTTCCATGTGGTTAATGCTTGTATATGCTGCTCTTGCTCTTTCTGCATATCATGTATTTATTTTTGCTATGTTTAGAAATGTCATGTTCTTAAATGTTGTATGTGACGGGACTATGGATGGAAATTAGCTAAAAGCAAAAATCCGCCATATTTACATTTTGAAGCATTAATTGTTAAAAATGTTCATCAATGTGCACTGTCCCTTCAAATAAACGATTAAATGAAATGAAACAAACATGTGCATTACACTAAACTATTTAAATGACCCTAATTAACTTGTGCCCCTCCTCACCTGTGAACAGCAAACTTCCAACTCAGCTTTACACTCCGCTGGTCACGTCCCTGTTTCTCCCACCCAAAGCTGCCAGCACTTATCACATAAAGACTCTCCCCAAAAAAGCTTATTTTTCCTCCCCACATTGGATTAACAAAGCCGGCATCCAAGCAATTTTCCTAATTGTAGCTAGAGATTCACAAGGCCGATATGTTCCTGTCATCTTCCTGAGCGCAGCTTTCAGTCTCTGTCATCACATTAGGACAAATCCAACTAAGTGATTATTATCAAGGGCAGCTGTAGAGTAAACCCTCCAGATATGAAGATGTGTGAGGAAGTGTAAGGCACTACTCTTGCTTTATAAATGAATAAAATAAAATACGCACACGCGACTTCATATCCATTATTGGATGAATTAGTTCCTTTTCATCACCTCTTCAGCACCATGCCAACTCGATATCAACCTGTAAAGCAGCAGTCCTCTAAATGCCCCGCCTCCAAATCAATCTATCACACTATCTGAAGATCAGGCATCCATGCCCACATAATCTGAGATGGGCCGAAATAAATAGCGAGGATAGAGAGAAAGAGGGGAGCGCAGAGGACAGCATGTCTTTCTAAACATCGCTAGGGCAAGTTCATCAGAAGCACGGACTACAGCACATTAAATCTGAGAGACGAGAATCACATCATGTCCATGGCAATCTTCGGCCCCGCGGGACACCGCTGCACTGTGCATAACAACATGGAGTGATGGAGCAGACAGAGAAGAAAAAAGGGAGAGAGAGAGAGGGAGGCTGAGAGACAGTGGAAGGGAGGGTTGCAGCTTAACCCTCTGACATTTCTGCCATCAGGATCCTATCTCTAAGCTTCACACCCACTGAGGACGAAGACCTTATATCGCCACTTAGAAATTCTGTTCGCAATTTAGTGCCTATCCCAAAGTGACCTGCTACGAGCAGCCTGATAACAAATCCAGTGGATTTAAACCTGCTGAGCTATTTGTCCTAGACTAACGCTCTAATCTTATAAGAAAGAACAAGTATCATTTGGAGTCTGGTCAAAGCTTCTGGCAACATCCTGTTCTTAATGAGTGAGAGTATTAAGAGACACGTTGTAAGTACATAACAAGTTCATTTATCAACGGGTAAAGAGAGTGATAATCGGGATCGTAGCCACTTAGTTGTTGCTATATAAAATATAAGCTAGACCTAAAATAGATTTTCTATTGATTTCCAAAACAAAAAATTATGAAGATAACATTTATTTATCTGTTGAACTCACTCGGTTCCCTCATTAACATGAATGTGGACATTTATTTTAAGTTGATCCCACACACAAGGTGCTGCTATAAATACTAACAAGAGCACCATGTGTGCTGATCCTGTTGAAAACAGTCCAAAACAAATGTGCGAGTTTTACCCAATTTGATTAACGTTTGCCAAAGACTACAGCTCTCAACTCTTTAAGCAAATGAATGGAGCTAAGAAATGTGACGATACATTTGTAACAATTTTTAAAAACTTGCAGTTCAGAATCTTGCCCAAGAAAATTTCAATTAGTGACATTTACTTTACATTACAATTTGGTGAATTTTCCTTTGTACTGCATACTCAAAACATATTATGTAATTTCTAAATGAATAAGTTATAGGCTGTTTATTATATATGATTGCACTTGGACCTGCTACGTGATTATTGCGCTATTTTTGTCGTGCCTGCCTCATTTATATCCTTTAACTCAAGGGGGAGGGGAAATAAATCTTAAAATGTTAAATGCATAAACAATAGTAAAATCCACTCTCTACTATCCTCAGCAGAGGACAGTTGGCAGTTGCACTCTGGTTGCTGTCGGGTATAACGGAGTGTTTTATCCCTTCCACGCCCAATAGTGTGTCTATGATGTTCTTAAATGGCAGCCCTGATGTTGTTTTATTTTTAGAGTAACAGAGGATTTTGACATTTCACTCGTTTGCCTCATCCTGTGTCACATGGCGAAATCTTTCCACCATAAAACAACAAAGAAAATCCCAAAGGTTGCTCAACACATTTCTTTGTTTCTCTGAGTTCTGGGTTTGAGTTTGTGAGTGTGTGTGTGTGTGTGTGTGTGTGTGTGTGTGTGTGTGTGTGTGTGTGTGTGTGTGTGTGTGTGTGTGTGTGTGTTTCAACTGCTGAGTACAGGATGTGCAAAGCAAATAACATCGAACATAAATGTGGGCTAAATGCTAGTGTACATACCCTGAAGCCCACTGCTAAATGGAAGTATTTACCCTTGGTTTGTATGTAAATGTACCACCAAAGGGAGGTGTGTGTGAGAGTTTCCGTGTGTAGAGAGGCTGTGTGGGTCAAGCTAATAAAAATATAAGAAATAGAATGGATACATTTTGTTCCATCTGTGCTTCGCGAGTGCACAGAGGACAGTACCACTGAGAGACTTCATAAGCCGCAGATAGAGTTTAGTGCTGATCCTACACACTGAGGCAAGGCAAGACCCCATTTTCCTCTCACTTGACTCGACTTAATTAACCAGAATGAGTCAGAAGCAACATTCAGGATTTAAGATGTATTATTATGGGATTGAGGATCTCTCTCTCTTTCTCTTTCCCTTTCTCTCTATCTCTCTCTCTCTCTCTCTCTGGTTGACTTCAGTGCTAACTTCCTGCTCATTACTTTAATGATGGTGCTGCTGTGAGCTTATGCTCACGAGTGCAGTTTGCTTTTTAACACTGCAGTCTGGGAATAGGGAAAAATACATACACACCCTCAAACTCATGCATACAGCAACAGAATCAAATGAAATCACATATGCATTATATATGTGTGTTGTATCAAAAACAGCTAGCTGCCTTGTCAAGAAAGACTAAATTCCAAGAATATTTCACAGCATGTATCGGTTTTGCAAGTTGCATGCATGGCCACAAGGCACATTTACTGAAAATAAAATAGTTTATGAGAGAAGGAAGAGTAAATGGGAATCTGGGTAAAGAGCAACAAACGTATTTTTTCTCCTCTGAAGTATCAGCCTAACTCCCTACATAACTGTAATACAGAGAAAGCGCCTGACAGACAGATACATCCAACCCCAGCTCTCTGCTTTTGCTTTAGATGCATTATTCATCTGTGTGCCAATTTGGAGGAACCCTCCCAATCCCCCTGCTAGCACCAACAAGGGGAAAAGGGAGAGAGAGAGACAGGCAACTAGAGAAACATAAGTCACAGCTAAAATGTCAGAAAAGAGAAAGAGAGAGGAGAAGGAGAGGAAAACAACAGAACAAAAGAATGAGTGAGATAGACGCAAGAAAAGCGGGAGCAGGAATGGCTGAATCTCTTAGATGCAATGTAGTGAAACATTGAAACAGGATTTCAAATAATCCAGGGAGAACTCTCACTATACATCTCTGTCTGTTTCATTTACGCAAAGCAGATTAATGGCGATATCCACACTAAAGACTATTAACCCTGTCGAAAACACAGAGGGAGCAAAGATCACGGGCCTGGAGCTCCTTTCTTATAGCCTGACCTGAACCGCGCACTGTCACTAAATCATACGTTGCAGTATAAATGTCAGTGCCAGCGTATGGTGCCAGCACACCGTGAAACATTATGCGTACATTTTATAACTGCTCAATGGTACTTGGAACTTCCATTTTTCTTCATAGCCCCCTCTGTCATCATCTTTTACTGCCTTAACTGTCTTGATAATGTCAGGATCATTCCCTCCCAGTCGACCACAGGGAGCACAGCCTGCCCCAGATTTTACCCCACACGTTCAGCCCCCCCCCGCACACTCTTTCCAGGTTCGTTACCTATTATGGCAGAAGGCTGTCACACATACAAACCAGATCTTTTTTAACATCCCAGACTAACAGAAGATAAATAAGTCACTCATAGCGCTGCCTCTTCACCAAGATGGATGTGTGTGTGTGTGTGTGTGTGTGTGTGTGTGTGTGTGTGTGTGTGTGTGTGTGTGTGTGTGTGTGTGTGTGTGTGTGTATGAGGGGGAAAGGGTGTGGGCAGGGGGAGTGTGTGGGCTGGATCAGTAGGATTGCCATTAATCTGCCGCCGTCTTCCCATAACGGAGCTTTTACACCCAACAGCTGGTTGCGTCTACCCCCAAAGCCAAATGCACAGAGAACTGACTACCACACTATATCAATGTTAACACTCATACTTTAAAATAATCTGTGTCATATCCGACATGTGGGTTCATTATTTCATGCGGCCTTGGCGCTATGTGATCATTCCTACTGTTATGAAATAGCATTAATGAACAGTGCTGCTGTGAAGGGCGTTGGCTGACGCTCCTCTGCTGAAGGATCTGTCAAACTGTGGAGCTGCTCTGAGGATTCGACTGTCAGATTTGGCCTTATTTGTCAGTTTGCTGTGATTCTGCTCCCTCAGCTTTGCGGTGTCACCATTCAGATTGCTTCAGATGGCTCCTTGGAGTCGCTCACATGGAGAGTATATGCCAGGACTCGTAGCTGATTTACATCGGGTCAGTCTTTACCGTGACAGACAGAATGCTAAAGCTCCACCAATAACTCTGGTTATGAGGATTTACGCAGCTATGATAATCTCCAGAGGTGCTGTCATCACAATACAAGGCTGTTAAAAATAGGTCTCACTCCTTGCATCGACCATTTAAAAAAACAAACTATTTAGCATTGAGGATACAGTACAGATTTGCAGAAAAATGTGCTCTAAAGGATACTTGGTTTCTTTTACATCTCAAGGTAATGTACCATAACATAACGCTGCGCTGCTTCCCTGTACACCTGCACAATCAAATTATATGTAAATGGAGATGGACAAAATATTAGCGCCCTGCATTACAACATCCCTACTAACTATTATCTCAAAATGATAACGGCATTGACTTAACATTTCTCCAACACTGTCAATAAGTGCATTATAAGCACTAAGGTAGAACATTTGCCTACTGCATTGTATTGGAATAGATTGTACTGCTGTCTCTAATAAACTAACTCAATATATTGTTTATAAGACACATTTGAAATGCTTTGGGCTGTGTGCACATTATTTTGTGACACAGCCCACATGCTCCCACAAATCATTTATGTCAGCCAGCAGAGAGCACAATCACATATCAACTCACTGAAATAAAGATGTGAAAGTGGGGACTCAGTTTGTGTACTTATTATTATTATTTCACAAACAGTTTGATTTCTCAGTTTCTAAGTGTGTTTTGGCATCAACTTAATTTGTGGCTTCGATCCAACATCTGATTACTTTAGGATTACACCCTGTGTTAAAGCAGAAACACAAAAGCCAAGTGTGAGTGCGAACAGAAACACATACACGTGTAGACCCACATGGCAGAGGCAGGTCCCAGGTCTCGGGTGGCAAGTGATGTTTTCACACTTGTGTGGGGAGATTGCTATTTCTGCCCGGTGCCAGATAACTCAATTATTCATCGCAGATGCTGGTGCACTCACTTTACCTCAATAAGGAAGGGGGCGGTTCGTCTTGCTCGTTGTGTGTGTGCCACGCCTGCATGTCTATGTGTGCGTCAGAGTGTGTGTGTGTGCACGAGGACCTCCAGCAGAAGATGAACTGCTGACATGCCACACCACAAAGTATGAGAGAGAAAGAGGCAAGAGGAGAAAAGGTAAAAGGAGCTGTCATAAACATGGCAATCAAAGAGATATGATGCGGGAAGTGAGGATCAAAGAGCAGAGGGAGAAGAGGGAAGGAATTAGTTCCCTTATCTTCTCTCTAAGCCAACTGTGCACCTTCAAATCCTCTCCGGCTCAATAAACAGTTACAAAGAAAAATACTTTTTGAATTACCAGCAAAACTGAAACTCAGCTACTGTGGCATTCAACCCATCTGCAAAAAGAGGTTATTTTTAAAGCTTCCTGTGCAGCTTGCTCCTGCGGTCTGAAACTAAAGCAGAACATTTCAAGTCTGTTATTGCACTTGTTGTTATTCTCACACATATATCACACACATTTCTTCATCCCCTGTTGCCAAGCATTGTTCCAACAGTAAGTACAGAAGGAGAAGACGTACAGGAGAGGAAATAAATAGATAATATGCAAATGATGTGGTCGATTCAAACCAATGTAACGTATGGGTTGATGCCCACTTAGCCACAGACCTTTACACAGTGTATAGAGTAAAGGCTGTGGCTCAGTGTGTACGGTTGTAAGTCTACCGACAGCTGCTTAGTGCTGCCCCTAGAGCACATTTATCACCCCTGACACCATATGGAGTCCCGGGAGGTCCTGAACAAACACACTGCACACATAGCCTATAGACATAGCCCACATATGCCCAAATAGTACATGTAAACAAAGACAAATCGTCATACACAAACTATTTAGACAGGAAAAATCCAAGTAACATGCACATTTTTTTTTTATTCTGCACTTTTTGCACATTTGTTGCATCTCCTGGCATCAATCTTTGACTTACACCAAGTGAGAATGTGCACATATAGGACAGATTCATAACTCTGTGTCAGCGGCAGCCTATCTCAGCCTGTGCTGCTGCCCTTATTTCCCTGAGGACGACTCCGGAGAGCCAATTGGAGCAGTTCCACATGTCGACACTTTCATGCAACCATTTACCACAGCACACTCGCCCAGTGGCTCTTTCCATCAACTTTACAGTCTGTAACTCTCACACCGACACACACTGCAGTCTGTATGTCCATGTTGTAAATTTGCAGCAACACACAAAGACAAAGTTAGCCGTCTCATTTTGACAGATCAAACACACACACATGTATTCACGCTTTAATCTTGAGGGCGGGCAGAATCTATGAGCGATTTATTTTAGACCATTCCCCAGGGGTTTTACAGGACAGAGCCAGTACTCAATCGGATCACAGCATTTGCTTTCTATGTCAGCAATTTATGAATCCTCCCGTTAGCCTGAGTTTGTCTGGTGTGTACATGCATGTGTTTGCAAGCAAGCTGATGAGGAATAGAGAGAGAGAGGTGGGAAGCGGAGATGTGGGGAGAGAGGGAGAGACAGAAAGAGCGAACTGGCACTGTGATGAGTGAATACTGTAAGTTACCATACTGTCTATAACACACGCCCCCATGGTTTTGGGTGAGTCACTCTGTGCTTGCAAGCTTGCATCCCATCTTACAAGCCCTGATATGCGACACAGTTGCTGTAAATGTGTGTTTGGGTGTGTAACATTTAAGCGAACCCTGAAAAAACATGAACCCCCGGTCGCTCAAGCTAAACTGGGACACAACAAAGCCAAAGCGCGCCACACCCCTCAACCGTCACGCTACCATCTCCCATTCACCACCCAGTGCTAAGTACCATCCGGATGACTGTGTCTAATTTTCACTGGATATACCATTTCCATTTGAAAGGTGGTTAGCGCCCATTGAACAGTGTTATCGTGGCTGTGCAGACAGAGAGAGGCTGCCCTGCTCCTCCCAGCCTCAGACAGAGAAGCCATCGATTTGATTCAGCCTTAAAAGCCGGGTTCGGCATCAACAATGGCGGCTTATGGAAAACCCATTACCCCAGGTGTATTCTGAAATGTTAAACTACATGCATGTTTGCCGTCTTTATCACTCTCTTTTTCTCTGACTGTCCTACACAGCACCACAGATGGAGAGGAGACAGGAGGGAGAACTCTGTGGGTTGCTTCTCAATGGAGTATGCAGGCTCCTCTCTAAGTGAGTCATGCTGCCTTTCTTTACACTTCTTGTCCAAGGCCACCTCCACTCCAACACAGCTACTGGCGAGTAATTACGCCTGCTCATCTATAACACTACTCACAACCTCTGACACAGTAGAAATGTCAGATGACATGCTGCTGCACTGAAAATGATATGTGATGTTTAACAATAAGATACATAACTTAGTAAGAGTAGGTTTGTCATTATTTGTATGTTATATGGCTGGTAAGCCACATGTTTAACATGTGGCTTATGTTCATTGGTTGACTGACTATCCATGTCATGCTATTCAGTCTCATTAGCTTCCTAAATAGCAAAGCGTGAGTGGTGGAAAACTCCAATGTTTTAAATGGTTAGTTCCACTTAGTGGCAGGATCAACATTATCTTCGGCGCCACTCATAAAAACAAGAAGCCATTGTGTAAACACCTAGCTAAATAAATGATGGTGCTAATATCAACATCTCACTGTTAAAAAAAAAGATTTAATATTAAACTATAAGTCCATGTACGTATTTATCATACATGCACAAACACCTTAATACTTGGATTAAGGTTGTGTACCTATTTGTCTTTATTTTAATTGTATTACTAATGTGTGCTTTAATTTTGTATTATTTCATGTCTTTTTCTGACCTGCTATTCAACTTTTGCTGTAACACTGCACATTTCCCCACCGTGGGACTAATAAAGGATTTCTGATTTCTGATAAAGGCTGCATCTACCAATTATTTTAATTGTTGATTAATCCAGATTATTTTCTTGATAAACTACATCACATATTTCCCACAATCCCTGGTTTTCTAAAAGTCCAAAGTCTTAGGAGTTAGGATATATACTTCATTTATAATGTATTCTTCAAGAACCAGTAAATGTTTATTAAAATAGTTGCCGATTGCGGAGTTACAAAAAAATAGCAGGCTAACTTGACATACATTACTATTAGCTACTACCCTTGTTATACCTAAAAGGTAACTTAATGTTTTTTCAACACTGTTCTAAATTTCATAAATACATAAAAGGGACAGAAATCACATTTTACAGGCATTGCTTCTCAGTGTGGAAGAAGCTAATCCTATCAGTAGTGATTTCACTCTGTGTTTGATTTGCTGGCCTTGCATGTTTGATGCCAGCGAGATGTGTGTGTGGCAGTGTGAACGGGGTTAATATAGTGCAGAGTTCTGCTAATTAGTTACTGCACGGTTTAGATAAGTGGGTTAGCAAAGACTCCATGACAGCGACCACGCTGACAGACCCAGCTTGATATTGATCTGATGGCTGAGTGAAGGGGACCAACTCAGCAGGTGCTTTCATTAAACAAGTCCAACACATCCACACACACACACACACACACACACACACACACACACACACACACACACACACACACACACACACACACACACACACACACACACACACACACACACACACACACACACACACACAAACGTGTCAGATTACATTGGAACGTATTGCTTCTGCTCAGTGCTGACAGAGGGATAGTGGAGGTGTACCGATCCCGTCAAATACAGTTTAAAAGTGCTGAAAAGGATGACGTGTGTTTACGAAATTGGTAACAAATGGCTAAATAAATATGGATTTCTGTCTGTGTTTGCATGAAAGAGAAGGAAAGTGTGTGAGATAGAAAAAGAAAGAGACCACTTGGGACTGCAGCTCTCTTTCATGTGGAGGTGAATACATAAATAATCAAATGAAATCATCAAAAACAGCCCAAAATAGTTCCAGCCCTTCTCGCAGTAATATACACACAAAGCATCGTACGTTCCACATTCTTCAAAGTTATAGAAGTTGCTAACACTCTTCAAATTTAATTAACTCATATATTGAAATTTCACGACAGAAATATACTGTAGCTTTGTGAGGCAAGTATTCAAAAGACATAGGTATAGAAATAGAAAACAAATGTCATTGTGCAATAAAACAATTCAAAAATGATGTGGTTGTGTAATGTAAGCCGCAGCTTCCGTAGCTACCCATTATCTGATGGTAGTTAAGTGCAATCTGCAAGGTGCTGGGGGAGCGAAGAACTAAATAAAGATGTTTTTAAGGTTTTGAAGCACTGAGAAATCTCAACCCCAGTTGTGTCACTTCACTTCCTCGCTTAACGCAATCTGCTGCCTCTTAAAATAGCTCAGAGTTTCTCTGAAGCCAAGCTCTTGAGTTAACACCAAGATAGACAGATAGTACATGCTGCAAAAGAAACACAATGTCAATGCGAAAAGCCACAACATCCACGCTGCACCAAAACACAATGCAACATCTGGGGATTAAATATGTGATGCAGCTGTGTGCCTTGTGTTAAAGGTGCAAGCATGGTTTTGGCTGCTTTGGTTTTTGTTATCAGCCACCTGTGATAATTGGCACAAACTTTTTCATGGCAACAAATGCTTGTGACCTTTATTTCGCTTTTGAAAACTTGACGACATTTCTGACCTCACAGAGAAAATGTCAAACCAACGTCTGCTTGCGCAAAGAAATATCACATTCATAAATGTGCCAGCAAAGTCTATACAGATTAGCTGCTCTTGCTTATGTTTTGATTTCACTGTGTACTATTTCTTAAAGCTGAAAGGCAGCCTCTTGAGTGGAGTTCAGCTGATGTGATCTCTCTTTCCACAAGCCATTCTTATTAAGCAGCACCACTAAAAGCCCGAGGATTCTCTTACTAAACCAATCAATAGGATCTGTCTTGCCACAGTCCCCAGAGCCCTCGACTCCACCCTTCATTCTTCCTCCGGCTTTCCCTGTCCCTACTGTCTCACTCATTCATACTCACCATGAAGAGGATGCTGCTGTGTATGTATGCGTGCATTAGTGTGATCCTGCACACAGAAAACCGTTCCGATACCAAATGTAGCAGCTAACTCAAACCTCAGGAGGTGAAACAGGTGAAAACGGTCTTCTGAGGCTGAGTTGAGGGCAAACTGCCGGGTAATGAATAAATAACAAACCAGTCAGCACCAACGCCCCGCTGTCCTCCCCATCTTTGAGTGCAGAGGCTGATCTCCCATCACTAACACCTGTGTGACTGTCAGAAGAATTAATAAACAGCTACTGTTGCAAAGCTGAATGTGCCTACCACTGTTCACAGTGCTTACACTGGTTGCCTGTGTCTCATAGAAAGAAACATTCAAGGAATAGTAGCACACACATTCATGGTGATACTATAACCGGGTTGCTATTCAGAGCAAAACATACAAATATTTGCATAGTGTAAATATGCAAATGCAGACAGATGGATGAAAAAGGTGTAGAAACATAAATACATGCACACAGCCAAATGCACTCGTGTGACAGATTGATCACAACAAGTCGTTTTTTCATACTGAAATCGAACCGCTGCACATCACTCGGTTATCTCCATGTCTGATGCAAGAGGCCCTTTACGAACTCAGTTGTGTTTGCTAGTTGATGCTAGGGCTTGTAGTTGCATTATGAGTACTACACACTGCCACTCTGTGTCTAGACAAAATCAGATATTGAATTTGCTCAGTAGAAAGAAGCAAAGTCTGACGAAACACACCTGTGGCCAGCAAGTCGCTGCACTCACAGTATGAAAGAGGTTATGTAACTCTTCCCTTACTGAGAGCAAGAGCAGGCAATATTTTTATGTAAAAGTATGCCGAACTAAGAGCATAAAACACAAAGCAGAAGCGCATCCCGTCCCCGCTAATGGGACCCAGCTGATTCGCTCTGTTTGCGCAGATTAGACTTGTTGTTGGTATGAACAGTTCTCCACCCACAAGTAGTGACAAACTTTAAGAATGAAAAACTAAACAGTCTTCTTTTATTTAAGCATATATTCAGAGTGCACTGCTGTAATGTGGCTTTGGGGCTTTTACAGCGAGTGAAACAGTCCAACAGCCATCAGCAGTGTACCATAAAAAGGTCAGTTAAAATGTCAATAAAAACATTGATTATGTGGAATAAAAACGGTGAGGGGAACTTGTGCTGGTCCGTTTATGCATGTTTTCCTCACTGAATATTTTTAGTTTTACTGCACTTGATTTTAAACTAGAGTAGCATACTGTTCTGGCATTTTCTGAATCCTCTAAACCTCCAACCATCTGGATGAAATAATATTCCGTCTGTCACTTGTCACAAAATATATTTAATGTAGGTAGCCTATAAAAAAACATATTGCTTTTCTTTACAAAAAACGCAAGCACAATCTCTTGTTTGATGTGAAAATATAAAATACTGAAAATAAACGTTTAAAGATAAATGGCATAGGTGACAGTGATAAATGATAAAGCCACACATGAATATATTAAGGAAGGGATTTTGTATACAGCATCATAAGAAGGCCAATAAATCAAAGAGCACTGTTAAGACTACATTATGAGCTGAGGCTGAAAAATGTGTTCCCTTAATGGAGCACATTGAACCTGATGCTGAGACCTTGAGAAGGTTTTCAAACTCTCTAAAAGTTTAAAGAAATGCTAGGAGAATGGTTTTAACCTTGGAAACTTACTTGTGTGTGTGCTTACAGACACACAGTGTAGCATTTTGGTAAATCTCTCACTAATAAAGCACCAAAACACTCCTCAGGAGAAAAGCATGTTTCTGAGTGCGGGTGGTTGGCTATAAGGGAAACTAGGATGGATTATCTACATGTAATAATGCAGCTACACTGTTCTAAACAAGCTTATTATTTCCTATTCTTGTATAATGACTGTATCACATTAGACTTAATGGGGGGTTAACAGAATATCTATGTAAAACAGTGCTTTTTTCTTTGCTGCTTGTTTATAGTATTGTAAACAGTCATGTTCAGGGACATTATGCTGTAATGCTGCTGAGACATGAATCAATACTTATGAATTACAGTGCTCCCACTCTAATGGCAAGCTACTACAATGCTGAACGCAGCCTGAGATGTATTTAGTGCACACTGAAATGACAGATGCTAAACTGCCTGTGCACTCAGCAATTATTGAGGGGGATTCTGTATAATTACATGTTAAATGTACAGATTGAACAAGCAGGACACAGGAACAGGTGTCAGCCTCGAGATAAAATGTACCGTAGTGTGAAAAAGATGAAGGTCAATGTCCTTTTTCTTTCTCTAGGAGGAGAGTTATTGAGACTGTCAATAATGTGCTGCGCCATCATCATCTTTCTTAAGCTTTGGTTGCTATGCTGATCTCGTTTTGTTTAGATGTGGTATTATATGTGCTCAATGTCAATGTTCAATAGGACAATAGTGGAGTAAAACAACGATTCAAAAACGGTTTCATTCATTCATCTCACTTTTATCTGCCTGTCATGCCTTTGCTTTCTCCCTTCACTGCCCATTTCCTTGTTTCCTCCCTTGGTCTCTGCAATGCCTCTTATTGCCCTATACACGGCATTAATAATTGAGAGCATTTTATGCAGACAGTGAGTTTTGGTGCCCTGAGCCCATTGGTCACGGATCCATGGCACTAATGCTGGGTGGCAGGCCAGTTCCAGGCCCCGCACTCCAAGTCCGGGCTAGGGCACATCTGTCTGGCTGACTGGCCAATCTACGCCCCCCCACCCGATCCCTGAGCCATTACGCACTCAGCTGACATGTACACACACATGTGCACATACACACTTCAAAGATTCACGGACCATTTACTCTGTGATCTGTAGAGCTCCAATCACACTCTTGCACCTTTTAGAAACAACCGAAGGGTTTGGACAATGACTGACATTTTCAAAACCCTAAATAACTGTGAACCGCTGTTGTCCCTTATAAACACTGTAATTCTCACTAACAGACACACCATCATACACTCTCTCTGTTGAATCGGTATTTATCTTTATAGGACTATGATTACCTACTCTATGAAAAAGAGGGAATGGCTGTGGAGGAAAATATTATTTAGAGTTCATTGAAAAGGAAGGTAGTTTTATTAGACAGGAAGGCAGTTTAAATTGACCCGTTTTGGTTGGTTTAATGCCTATTGAAAAAGCCTGTAACTACTATGTGGCATTTATAGCGATTTTAAAGCTTCAAGGAGAATTTAAATCAAGCAGCAGAGCATTTGAGGACAACTTTAAACTCAGTAAGTTTGGAAGAACAATAGCAAGGTCATTGGCACTGTGATTTGTCTCATTGTTTGGATCACAACTTTATTGCTTAGATAGCGGTAAGCAAACAAAGAAATACAAGTGAAATACATTTTGATGAAACGCTCGCAGCTATTCTACATAACACATGCAGTCATTTTCTATATGATACAGTTAACTATCATTATATTTGTAACAATATTCTCAATCGCACAAGATATATATATCTAAATAAATAAATATTAAATAAATATTATGATATATCATAATATTTCACTAGCATTTTCTCATGTTTTTTAACTGCCCAATAATAGCAGGTGTATTGTCTGTTCATTGGCAAGCTAGCAGTGTACACCACAACTATGTGCATAGAGTAAGCCTATGTTACGTTTGATGCACAGCTCAAAATCTGACTGACATCAAAACATAAATAAACGTGTTCTTTATATTATTTTCCATTTAACTATTATGTGTAGCTGTGTTTAGGACATGTTGACTGCATGTGACACTTTATTAAGTACACCTTCACAATCCATGGTCTTCACTACAACAGCTCTGTCATAAATGTATCTGTGTGAAAGCGTTCATTTTTTGTTGGTGGAAATGTATTGATTATATTATATATTAATTAGTGATGTCATGGTAAAATAATGTGCTGCACTGGATTTTATTATATTGAGAAGTTTTTCAGCTTTTTTGTCATGTGGCAGAACATCAGACAGATCTCCCAATATAATGCAGTCTAGTAAAAAAACAACAGTAGCTGGTAATCCAATGGGAGGCTGTGGCTCAGTGGTATAGTGTGCTGAACTTTGAATCAGGGGGTAGCAAGTTCGAGTCCCACTGCAGTCAGCATGTCGTTGTGTCCCTGGGCAAGACACTGCACCCCAAATTGCTCCTGTGGGGATTGTCCTCAGTACTGAATGTATGTAAGTCGCTTTGGATAAAAGCTTCTAACAAGTGACATGTAATGTAATCCTATAATCTTATTAAACCCCTCTGTGATAATGTAAGAAACACTGAAACTTACAAGCAACAAAATGCAAACTTTATTTAAGAACAATTGTATTTGACTGCATTAGATTGTATAGGTGTATTATTCTGGATGTAAGGAAGATATGTACATGGAAAATTATACTGATGAGAGCAGGTATAATGTATAAGCTTAACAGCCACTCCTAAATATCACTCTTAAGGTCTGCATGTGAGTTTATAAAAGAGACAACATTCGCACGGGTATGTATGCCTGAGTAGGAGAAGAAGAGAGGGAGGTAGACAGTGCACAGAAGCCGCGGTGCAGGTGTGCAAGTGAACTCAAGAGAGTGTTTTCAATGAGATGAAGGTGGGAAGGGAGGATGGGATGGAAGGTGGAAGTGAAGGAAGGGATCGAGTGATAGAGGGAAGGAGGGAGGGAGGAGGAAGGAGCGCTCCAGTCCTGTCGCCTTGGGTGCATCAGCAGCAGGAATTGTTCTGTGCCCTGTGGGGGCCATCTGACTGTTCTGTCACCCTCCACAGAAGGCTGACTCTGCCTTAAAGTGCTCGGCCCCGCGCCTGCAGTTCGACATGCTTGATGTTTAATACATACAAAGGGAGAATATTGAGAACGCCTCGGGAGAAATGCAGTACATAAGCTGTAAGGGAGATTTTTTTTGTCAGTTTGTAGAACAACCAAGAATAGAGGAGCTCCTGTGCAAAGTGTGCGTGGGCAGGCTGTGAACATAATTGCCCAAAGCTGGAGCTCAATCGCAAATTTGAAATATACGAGATCCAAGAGTTAAGCACCTCTCAACAACATGCACTTGCAGTAAGTGGGGGACAGTTTCATACTGGTGATTGTGTAATGCAGTGGCTTATCTATGCCTGGAAACATACGTCACATACATTTGTGATGTTTCAGTCAAACAGTGAGGCTAACCTGAACTGCAATGCTTCTCCCATTGTGCCCCTGCCCCTGCAATCAGTGCTAGTGTGGTGTAATTCAGGGCATCACTTCTCAATAAGGCAGGAGAATGGGCCTCAGGGGTGACCCTCCTGCTTAAGTCAACACAATGAGTGTAATGAGGTGAAATACACACACATACATGCACACACACCCACTCACACACACTATGGAGATGGGAACCCTTGCTGCATAGTAAGAGGATTTCATTCATCTACATGCACTGAGCTTGCTTGAGAAGTTCTCCTCACACCCACACATTGAGCAGCACCGCAGGGCTTCACTCCGATCTTATTACAGGTGAGACATGTATTGCAGACTATTTTAGATATACCATAGTTGTTCTATATAGTTCTAGAAGCACTAATTTTAAGACAGAAAGCTATAATGGTTGTATCTTCACAGACAGAACTTGCATTTTTTGCAAAAAATCCTCCTCAATGTCACCTATTAGCGGAAGATTAAACATCAAATTGATATTAAGCCCCTGTTTCTGTTTGACATGCATGTGTCTGCTCTCTTGCACCTTACAGTCTCTGAGTTCATCATTTTCTGAGTCCATAATTAATCAGCCCTGCTATGTAGGACTGGTGCCTTTCTCTTATCATCATATAGGCTACAGCAGCAACCCACGCCCTCCGGGCCATCAGCGGATTAATGATGAGTGTCTGTGATAGGAGAGCCCCTCACAAAGGCTTTATTAATTAGCCTTGCAACGACACAGTGGCCGCAGTGTGCAACACATGCTCACTCTAATCAAAACTTTAAAGGGAACATGATCGACCTCCCAATCACCCACTGTAAGGCACTGCATGATATTAAACCTTGATGCGTGCATGCATTAAGTTGCGGGTGTGTGCAATGGGAAAGTGCACCGTTTCCAAAT
This sequence comes from Gymnodraco acuticeps, assembly GCF_902827175.1. NCBI lineage: Eukaryota > Metazoa > Chordata > Actinopteri > Perciformes > Bathydraconidae > Gymnodraco > Gymnodraco acuticeps. The sequence goes on from NW_022992284.1 coordinate 2,179,330, forward strand.
TAGCATGGTAACTTTCACACATCGCTGACCCACCCGTTATGCTGCACTTTACTAAGAAGCCTATGAATGATTGATCAGACAGGTGGGATTGAGCAGGAAATATTTCAGAGGCGATAAAGAGGGACGGGCGCGCTGAACGGTCCAAAACTGCCATATGTCACCAAAGTAAAACCGAAATGAAAGAGGTGGAGATGCATTGTACTCACTCGCCCCCCGGTGCGTTAGACGAGCATCCCGGTCTCTCGAGGCCAGCTCTTCAGATGAGTTCTCCTGGGACAGCACGCCTGGATCCTCACTATCATTCTTTGCGAAGCGCCAGCCTCCTCACAGCCTCCCCTGACTCTTCTTCTTTGGCATCACATGCAAAAACAGCTGCATGTCAAGTGAAATTCGCCTTCAGATTGTTGTTTCAGGGTAACAGTCACCCGTCTCTCAGTATGTAGAGCAGAAGTGACAGCAGCGGATTCCTATTTGAGGGGATGCTGACGCGCAACCGGAGGGGCTCGCCTCCTGCCTTTCTCATCTGGCTCCATCAGCTCTCGGTAAAACAGCACCATGTGACTGAAACAACTGTCAATACAAAATAATGAAAACATCAATTTCCAGTATGCCTTTCAGAATAAAACACTAATAAACAAATAAAATAATCCTAATGAAGTTTGGATAAAATAATACGATTAAAACTGAATATCAGCCCGCTGGAAATGTTATCAATAAACCACAATAGCATTTGAGAAAAACGGCTAAAAATAAATGGAATTAAAAAAAGTTATTAAAAGTGTTCTTGATTTTCTACTTATGTCAACGTTTGGTCAAATATTTGAATACAGTGTTATTTGTATTGTGTTAATTCATTGCTATGTGTAGGGTTTTGTTCTATACATTCTAGTGACAATAGAAAACACGTTGGCTACCTTCAGCAAGGTATACATATTGTAAAAATAATAAATAAAAGTGAGTGTTTATTTAATTCATAATATGTAGGCTATATGTAGCCAATTAAATCATATGAAGTTATTTATAGACCTTCATGTAATGTAAATCTGTTTCACTTAGCTTATATTAACTCTTGTCAGTGTTCTCAGGAACACAAGTAGGCCTGTGTTACAATGTTACAACCATCACAACCTTACACCAGCGAAGACATGCAGCCCTCAAGAACCAGACATAATGTTATATGGCTTCGTAGACGAAAATGGGCTTTCAGGTGAAAACTCGACTTACATTCAACATTTCTCTAGAAAAAAGACTTCACAGGTATGCTTCATTGTTAACAAGCAATGTGTTCAATTTTGCATCAATTGTTAGCCAACATGTTGTTAGCCACCTTAGCTCAGGCCACATTTATTTTATTGAATATTTGCACCCGCTAGTGGTTTAGGTGGAGCCTTTCTGGAATTGCATGGTATTATGTATAATAAAACAGCTTTATTGTCCGATGAATAGTTTGACACATCAGCATCACGTCAGCTATTTGGCCCATTTTAAACAACAAAGAGTGCATCAGTTGAAGGCCTACACATAATTAAGCTCTACTTCTCCAAATCTTAAATTGGTTTTGAATGTGGGGTTATAATTTCCTCACCTTATGTGTATAAAGCAATACACATTATTATCCTCCCCCAGAGAGCTTCTGCTTTCCTTGTTATTTTTCCTATTCAACGTGTGCATCTATTCTAGGACATAGACTGTGTTTAGGTTATAGGCCATTATAGTTAGATACAGTAATGGGGGGAGTATCCAACTAACTATATGCTTTTACTTTGAAGGAAACCTACTTTATATGCTGTGTTTTCCAAGTTTGTGTCTGGCTTGACGTAGCTGTAAAGGCACCCATTCAATAAAACTGACCTCATAGACGAGTGCCTCCAAGTGGCCAGCGTTAGAATAACATGAAATGTTGAAAAGCGATTCTAGGGACCAGTATTTTCACCAAAGCATAATCTCATTATTAATTATTGACATGCTCCTCATAATAGCCTCTGTATTTATTCTTCATCAAGTCTAGGATTTTTCTTCATGGCAAAATAGTGAAGAAAAATCAGACGAGACTCTGCCTCCAAGGGCACATGCATAATCTTAAACTTTTATGAGTATGGGCCTAAATAAAGAAACATTCATATGCTTGTGGGACAGCTGGTGGTAGCTGTAATTTTCAGCTACAGTATGTAGGGTAGTTTGTGTTGATAAATGTATTTTAGAGCTGAAGGGAGCAGCTCATTCAGCTGATTTAAGGTTATGATGTATTATTTGCCACAGTAGGTGTTACTGTAGGTGCACCAATGACAAATATTAGGTGTTTTCCTTGTTGCACAGCAGCTCCCTAGGTGACACACAGTATTTCAGCATGAGTAATGACATCTTTTGTATGCCTGTAGTGTAAGCAAACCACTGTTTCACCGCAATTATTCGGGAGAGTCATTCAGAATGCTGCAAGTGTAAGAAAATATACAATCTAGTTTGCTGTCATGTCTTCGTCAGCCTCACAAAATGAGGAATTGGCTGTAAGATAATAGTGAAACAGACAGTGTCTGCATGAAGAATTTTCGCTGGGCTATTTGAGCGCCAAAAAGTATGACAAGAGAAACAGAGAAAGAAAAAGAGTAACAGAGGGAAAGGCAGAGAGAGTGGGAACTAGAAGCGACAGCCTAAGACGCTTTCAGAGAGAAATAAAGGCTTGTCCTTTTGAGGTCTTTGCTCTATTGTTGTCCACCTACTAGCCAGACTCTTGGGTCTCCACCACAATGCAGGTCCCCTCAGAGCAGCTCACCACTGGCTGTCCTGTCACTTCACATTAGTGTCTTTGGGGAGAACAGCCCCTGAGGGCCTGGACACACTTGTCATGAAAGAAGTGTTCTAGACACACACACACACACACACACACACACACACACACACACACACACACACACACACACACACACACACACACACACACACACACACACACACACACACACACACACACACACATATACACACGTACACGCACACTCGCAGTCACTCGATAAGGAGGTGTTGAGCAAAAACTGGAACACAAGGAGAACTTCCATCAAGGCTCCAATAGAAGTGTAACAGTGACCTTATTTCAGCCTTGGCTTTTCTCTCTGAGTCTCCCTCCCACCCACCCACCCACCTACCCACCCAGATACACACGCACAGACATTTCTATGGCACACATTTAGAAAACATGTTCTCATAAGAAATGCAGTTGTGAATGAGTGAGCCTCGTGCTTGCAAGACGTTCAGCACAGTCACTAATGTATTCTACTAGCAGCTATTGCACTTACTGGTTTCATGTGTAACCGTAAAACACGACATCCATTATAAACAAATTGGTTAACGCCACTGACTACACACATAAAATTGCTCCTGCATTTATGTTCGACATGCTGGTGCCAACCTTATAACCTCATGTAATTCAGACAAACTGTGTTTTTGAACACTGTCTTAGGAGTTAAACGTTGTGAGTTGTGTGTAGCAAGATCAATAGTTCATCATCACAAGCAGAAATAATGGTTGAATATAATAAATGTTCATTCTTAAAATTGAAAATAATACATTGATAAATACAACCCCAAACAGAGCGTTTTTTAAGGGTGTTTAACTGTAGTATTTGGCCTTTGGAAATTGTCTTGACATGCAAGCACTTGTGACTTCTTTTTGTGTTGGTTTATAGGAAGCAAGTGGACCCTGAGCCCACATCTTCACCTGCTGATGGAAAAAGGTATAGTATGGTTAAAAAGCTCCACAGAAAGGCTGTAAGTGGACCTCCAGGGACGATTATTGATGATTGTTAAAAAATGCAGCCCAAATGGCTTGACTGTAGTTTAAAGCTCTCCATTGGCAACATTTGTACTTTCCAGTCTCCAAAAGGTAAACATTTGTATGACAGTCATAAGCACAGTCATAAACCCACGTGTAGCCAAAGTGTAATAATACTGCAGGATGCTGATCGGGTGCATATAACAAAGTAAAAACCTAAGAATGCTTATCTAAAATGTATGACAGGAGTTAAAGTAGAGCACAGACAAACAGGGTATCACACAGATGTAGCGGGGGGGGGGGGGTTGGGGTGATGTGCAAGCTACTTCAAATTGATCACGATGTTTTCAGACTGTTCACTTTCATGATGAAAGAGCAGCCTGAAAAAAGCCCAATTCGTGCTTGCTAGTCAGCTTCCATTAATACCCTGTGGTTATTTCTGGCAATGGGGGGGAGGAGCTCCTCCTGGGCCCGGCTGGACGCAGGTGGGCAGGGCGGTGTGGGACGGTGGAAGAGAGGGGAGGAGATAAAAGGGGAGAGGAGAGGAGAGGAAAGGAGAGAAGAGAAGAGAAGAGAAGAGAGAGAAGAGAAGAGACAAGAGAAGAGAAGAGAAGAGAAGAGAAGAGAAGAGAAGAGAAGAGAAGAGACAAGAGAAGAGAAGAGACAAGAGAAGAGAAGAGAAGAGAAGATATAAAAGGGGAGGAGAGGAGAGAAGAGAAGAGGATAGGATAGGATAGGAAAGGAAATTAAAGGAAAGGAAAGGAAAGGAGATGAGATGAGAGGGAAAGAGAGGAGAGGACCGCTGCCTTTAAAGGAGCTCAGCGGAGGAGTGTGTGATGAAATGAGATGTGAAGTGTTCCCTCACTCAGTCCGCAGACACGTAAAAGATGTATCAAGCTGGTGTGAGAGAGAGAGAGAGAGAGAGAGAGAGAGAGAGAGAGAGAGAGAGAGAGAGAGATGAGCGAGAGAGAGAGAGAGAGAGAGAGAGAGAGAGAGAGAGAGAGAGAGAGAGAGAGAGAGAGGCGGGACCTGCCTCTATGCACTCCGAGAGGAAGAGGGTGACTGAGTTGTTTTCAAACAAAAAGTGTGTGTGAAGAAAAGAAAGGCATGGCGAGAATGATTTTCAGAGGCGCAGCGCGAAAGAGGGAATTATCCTATTATAAATTGCATTAAAAATGGATAACAAATTATGATTTAACCAGAAAAGTACCTCAATAAGATTAAACCTATCGTTTGGAGAAGTCTCCAATATACTTGGGACCTGAAATAATTATATTATTTTATTAATATTGTTGCCACTGTAAAAACCCTCTAAATGGTGACCAAATATGAGAGTTTTCATAGAAGTAATAGAAGTGATAAAAAAAATTGGCTTCCATTTTGAATAATGACCCTATGCAGTGAAAAACTTGACAGGGTGCGTCTTATCATATAGTCACACGGTGGCGCCTGTCCTCCATCAGCAGCATCAACATTATAGCAGCTGATTTAACCCGATGTCCCTGATGTATATAGTGTGATCTTTGCTCAGCACACAAGCTAAAAAACGCTAAATAAATAAATAAACCTCAGACTGGGACAGTGACATTAGTTGTAAAAAAACAAAAAACAGAAGCCTAGTATGATTCTCAAACATGCCCCCATGCAAATACCTTAACTTGGCTTATAGGCTTAATTGCTTTATCTGTGGAATCAAGCCTTTTACATTGGCCTAATAGATGTGTATTAGGTCTCCATGGAAATTAATTGATTGCCTCTTATTTAAATAATTTTGAATTACCGGGCGTGCACTTTCTCTCCTGTCGCACCACAGGCAGCCAGCAGAAACCAGTTGACGCCCCTCGGCTGGCTACCCAAACACCCCCTCCCACCCCAAACACCCCCCCCCCCCGCCCGCCCCCCACCCAGCCAGTCACCTCAAGTGCGGCCGGCCGGCAGGAGCTGAGGAAAAACAAACAGACCCGGAGCAGCCAGGGCGAATCTGCCGCGTGTTTTTGGCTCAGCATAGAAACACCGGAATACCGGAGGAGTATGGGACCCTGGTGCCTGGATCAGGACTGAGTCTGGTCGGCACACTGAGAGCTCCTCAGACCCGCTTTCAAGTCATTTTCTCCCGAAACAGAGTCACGTTTTCACCGCTGACACAATGGGCTGCTGCAGCGGACGATGCACTCTTATCTTTTTCTGCACTTTACAGCTGGTGAGTTGAACCACACTTCATCTCAAGTTTTAATTTAAGTGTTACTGTAAAATATGTTGAAGGATATAATAGGCTACCTTACAATGAAATATCTCTGTCTTTTAACTGTGAAGTGGCCCACGTTGTCATTAAAGTATCACATGTTGACAAACTGAGCAGGACATGTTTTATGTACTACCTTTTAAAAGTTCTGTAACTCACATTAAGAAGAAGTCTCCTCGTTTTTTTAATTTTCTATTATACTTCATATCTTGACCCTGGATTAATGTGTTTGTTTCCATAATTCAAGTAAGTGGGGGAAATTGAATTCACTGTTGTGAGAGAAAACATAGAGCTGTTGGTGTTAGGACACAGCTCCCCTCAGCTCTTACAGCCTTAAGTATTGGCACAGTATGGGGGGTGCACTGTGCTCAGTGATGCATCATGAATAGCATTTAACAAATGTAACGATTTGCTCTTTTGAATATTGTAATGGTAATACCATAAGTCACCATCATGTAGTTCTGTGAGGGGTAAGCTAATTATTCGAAGCCCATGTCTGCATTTCAGATTAGTATTCTGAGTTGCTGCCGCCTCATGATGTAAAACATAAAAAAAGTCGCATAATACATAAATCCCCTCTCTGAACTAACCATCTAAGGACTTTGTTCATCAAGACCTCAAACCGGCTGTATTATGGGGGGTGTTGATCCACAAAGCATTTCAGTTTCTGATCAGTGAAGTGTGGATTGTGACATTTTACTGATGGTAGCTGTGCAGTCTCAGATGATGCTTTCACATTGACACACAGGCCAGCCTGCCTCTGCCACCATCCCTGGGTAGAGTTTACTTGACAGGGTGTGACAATGTTATTTATGGTGGTATTAAAACTGAGCTTACTCACACCATAAGCCCTCTGAGTAAATGTCGATGTATTGTGTATTGCATGAGTGAATCCAGAAATAAAGAAAAATGGAAGACATAACGGAAGGAAAGCGTTTGATAGGAAGAGGGCAGTCGGTATCAGTCATAACTGTCTTAAAAATAAACGACTCACCCCAGCCCCTCCCCTTTAATAATACTGAATTCCCCTAAGCCAACATCGCATAACCCCTTCAGAGTTCTTGCGGAGAGTTACTTGTTTCTGGCTACACACTGTCTCAAGTTCATACACAAAAAATGCAGGAGGCTGTTCATTCAAAATGGACCCATGCCTACAGTTTAAATGCTTTTTAAGAGGGAAACGATAAAGACAAGAATTTGACTCAGTTCTGTCTTGCTGTCATTTGAATGACTTCCTACCACCTCTGGCTTTTCCTGCCTCATGTTCAAAATTGATGTTGAGAATTTGTGTCTCTTTAAGTTGTCAGCTCTGTCAATTTATTAAAGCGTGAGAAAAGGGAACATTTGACAATCTGCTTGTGACTATAGGTCACAATGGCCTCAGAATTGCTCTCTTGTTAAAATGATGTCTCTCTCTGAACACACACACTCACAAACACGCCAGGCGTTTCAACCCACCTTGAGGGGCACACCTGTTTTCCCTTGCCTTTCGGACCTCTTTGCCTCATTAGAGAGAAGGAGGTCGGCCATTTGTTAAGAGGTTTATAAAGCTGTCAGTGGGCTGCCTAAAAAGTCCCTGAAGACTCCTGGAAACAGCTTTATTTCCCCCTGGTACTTATTCTGTATGACCTGACACTTCCTGTCTGAAGAAACACACACACACACACACACACACACACACAAACACACACACACACACACTTCTGTTGAGTTTAACCTGCAAAAGGGGGTTGCAGTAAACCCTGCATAACCTTTGGAAAGGTCATCACGTCTTAATGGTGTGTGTTTATGTGTACATGAATATACATGTGTGTGTGTGTGTGTGTGTGTGGAGCATCACAGGGGGCCCGCCCTCTCTCCCTTGGCTGAAACCTATGCATTGACAATGAGCCAGGTTATTCCCAGTCCATTACAGGGTAAAACTACCATTAACAAAACAACATGCTCTGCTCCTCAGATGTAAAAATAGCCCCTGTGAACCGCTGAGTGTGCTAATTAGCAAGGCAGAGTGCTTTGATCAAACCTCTTTTGGCATCTCGGCCATCCCCTAATTGAATTGTGGTGCGCTTTCCTTATCAACGGGCCTAGCAGTGGGACTCATCTCTATGGGACAGAAGGCAACAGATAATGAGCCTGTATTGATCGAAAAGCCTCTGTTCCCTCTTCCCTCTGCAGCCTAACTAGTCCAGACAGTAGGGCTGGATCGTTGTCAGAACCCCGATCAGCCCCAGAGAATGACAAGCGTTGGCAGGAAGCCTTGTCTGTCTAATGATTTGTTTGTACTGCGAGACACATTCAAGCTTGTTTTTTGTCTCAACGGGATGGTTGTTTGAAGAGTTGACCTATAACTGACCTGGCACAGAAGCGTTTCGATTGGTCAGACACAGAACTCGGTCCAGACATATTGTGATTGTCAGCAACTGGCCGTGAGGAGGGACCATGTTCCGGATGGAGCTGATGATTAATGCAGCTCCGTGGACAGTGTGTGATTTATGAAGGAGGCCTCTTCGTTGGTCATAATGTTTTTTTTTTAGAAAAGGACAGACCGGGAACCAAGCGCATGCAACCATAATCACTCTGAACAAGGGTAATGAGCTCAGAACTGAACATTGACCCTGAAAAGGCCAGGCCATAACTGAGCCGGCAGCACTGGCGGATGCAACCTCACAGAGACACAGACACTATTTCATGCATGCCTCTTCACACACAGACACAGCTGCACGCTCTGACCTGTGAGTTACAGGTTAGTGGGTCTAGTGTTGGGGAAAGATTACAGCCTTTGTATGAGAGGAGGAGGAGCAGCTTTGTCATGTTTGACATGAAGACAGAAATGAAGGAAAGAGCTGTAAGGAGATGTTATTTGATCACGAGAAATAATAAGAAAACTGTTTTCATATTGTCACATTGAATCTTTTGATTTGTGTATGGTCTAATTATATCATCCTTTCTCTAGTGCTTTATTAAAGGGATCCAGAGACAGACGATATTTGCAACTTTGACCTCAGCCTCACTAAAAACGGATTCAGAATACCCACAAGTGTTGTGTGAGTGTGTATGTGTTGTTGGAGATTTGAAGGGATATCTGATCCGCTTTTCAAATCTCCGCGCGTTCCTATGAAGCTGGTTATAATACAGGAAGGAATCCATATCTACAAAGTAACCGTTAACAATAATCTACTTTAATGGCAATATGACAATGCAATACAATCATTACAATACAACATGATATATTACAGTTATATTGCAATGCTTAAGGAGTAATGCCGGCTTACTCCTGCTCTGGTCCGCATACTGCAGAGCTACTTTCACCCGAGGGCAGCATGTGAAGAAGAGGCCGAACGCCAGGGATCCACCGGATATATACCAGAGTAAGAAGGAGGGGTTTGGTGTTAGGTCAGCTGGTCATCTTTTCAGGTCATCTCATTGGGAGACGCAACGCAGCAGGAAACCAAACAGGCTCACTTTCCAACAAAAGGTCTCAAAGCCTGCATACCTACACCTCCCCCACAGAGCAATAAAACCCTGTTTACTCCAACCAGCCCAGAATGTTTATAGCCATTTGTAGTCCTTACATTTATGAAAGGATAAAACAGAGAAATCAATATAAAACACAAACACAGGTATTGTTTGAACAGTATTCACTTAACTGCTACTGTTGATAAGCACCAGAGAAACCCAAGGGACCTCCCTTAATATCACAACCACTGTAGCTCGTTCTAAGTTGAATGCAAATCAGGACATGCTCTCACCTTCCCCCATCTTCCTTTGTCCTCAAAAACACATGTCAACAGGCCCCATATCCAGCTCACAGTTTTACCCAAATTATTCTCATTTTCAGCTTATCCATAGTTTGCTAACATGAATAAATACAAATATAACTCTACAAATCCCCCTTTTTATCTCCTTCTCCAGAGATAAACTTAGACAAGGCATTTTGAAATATACCCACTGTCATTTGTTTCTACTGTGTCCGTAAATCCATCCGAAGCTGGTATTTAGAGCACTTGAAACCTTCATGGAGACAGAACACCACTTTCCATGGCAGTGAAGGAACCATGAGGGGGTAGCTGAGTGCTAGAATCATCAGCCCCCCCCCCTCGGAGGAATAGCCCACAAGGACAGCTAATAGGGAGGGGGAGATGCAGCTTTCCCTTCACGGGTAGAACTGATCAGAGCAAAGTAGACTCCTCTGCTGCCTCGACAAGTTCCCTGTGCCGTCCTGGCTTGCCGTGTCTTTGTCACCCAATCCGCTTACGGCAGCTTCTGGGCTGCCTGCTAGAGAGATGTCTTCCTCCTCCTCGTCCTCCGGCCCGCTGATGGCGGCTTCCGGGTCGTCTGCTGTAAGGATGTCTCCAGGGTCCTGCTCCTCCAGTCTGCTGCTTCCGAGTAGTCCACGTCTGCCAGGGCCACGTCCGTCCTGATGTCGTCCCCTGGTCCTAGTAGGTGGTTTCCCCGCCGCACACTGGCTCCCGTGGTACGAGCTGTCCCCCTTTTCTCCCAGGCAGACGGCATAAGAGGTCCGCTGGGTCACTCGGTCGGGGTCGGAGAGCCTGGGGTTGAGCCACTTTGTCCTCGTGCTTCTCGGGTCCCCCTTTTGGCGCCAGTGACCTGTGTGGAGAAATCTGATACAACTCCCTCAAGCCTACGCTCAGCTGTTTTGACCCACTTGGAGCCTCTTGGTGGGGTGTCTTGAAACAACAGCCGTCTGTGAACAGGTTTTCCAAATTAATTGTAGACCTCCTATCTGCCAGTGCAGCTTCAGAATCTTAATACTTGGACTGTGCCAACTAAATAAGAACCTCAACATCTTTAGGTAAACTAAATAACATATTTCAATAGCTCTGAATTTCTGACAAACATCCGTGTTTATTTTTAAATGAAATCCTATTTAAAATCTAAATATAATATGAACTGCTAATGTTTCTGGCAAAGAAACACACTAATGTTATGGATTCAAAAACAACCAAAATCACGATGCTAACAAAGTGAATGATTTCCTGGTGATACTGCTCTTACCTGTCAGTGCTTAGATATTATCACGCTGAAAAAATGAATAGAGAATTCCAACAAACTGTCATCAAATGTCTTTCTATTATACATTTAGATGAAATGTATATCCCCATAATGACCTAAACAATAAAGTCTATGGCTTTTACTCCTCTACCAGGCTAGTTACATGATGTTGTCTAAATTAAATTCTGTCTCATTACATTACTATGTTTTAGCTTTAACTGTAATATGTTCTTTCTACATTTCAAACCTCAGTTACTCTAATGTCTGTTAAAATATTACAAAATTGTTTAATTATCACAGGTCAACTTCTTCGGTCTCACAGTAGCCCCTTGGCCACTGCTTCTTTGTTACCTGTTATAATTCAAATCAATATTTAGAAACATCTCAACATTCATCAAACAGTATCTTATCCCCCGATATGGAGCAGGTTAATTACATTCAATGCTCAGTTTGAACATCTGGGTTGGGGCGGAAGGTTTCTGTCAATCCTTAAAAGAAAATTTTAAATTGTGAATTTTACAGCCATGTTGAGATTTATACATTATACTCACTCCCCCCTTTTACACATGAAATAATGTGTAACAAAAGCCTGTAATGGGAGGGGAACAAAAACTGTCAGGTAATTGGTTAGGGACATAACCGAACATTATTATCATTATTTCCACAGTGAACACTTCAGTGAAAAGAAGTGTTCCTCTCCGTCCTTCAGGCCTAAAAGAAACAGAATCTTCAGATTGTAGTTTTACATTTGCAAACCGCCAACTCATGTGAGAGGAAAATATCACATGTGCGGTTTCCCCTTTTTGTGGAATTTTTAGGAAACCTCTCGTTTCCCTTGGAGCTCCAAAATAATATGTTAGTCCAAAAACATGCTTGGTTAGTTATTGTTTTAGAATCATGCAGTTACACTGATCACATGCCGGCATACATTCACACTCACACTGTCTGGTTGTCATGTCAAGTTTGGTCAGGTTCACCCCAGAGTCAGTCATCCACAGTGCCTTGTCAAGTTACACTGTCGGTCAGGGTCAAAGGTCAGTTGGTCTCCGTCTTTTTTGGCCATGTGTCGTGCTCTGCAGAGACTTTGACATTTCAGCATAGGCCAGTATCCTTTGTCTACAAAAATATGTCACGATTTCAACTATAATTTTCAAGATGATTCTCACTTGTCATTGGGACTTCCGCCTCCCACTTTTCCTGAAACTTGGTACAAAACTCACTTCCTTCGAGTACCACTACTAATTAAAATGTCTAATGATCTATTTCAGAAACTTTTGTACAATAACTATTATCTTGAGTCAAAACATTACTAGGATCTGTGTCGCTCTGCATTTCATAGCTCATTATAATTCTGGTCTACTTAAAAAACGATGTTAAACTCTTTAGCAGTGTGTGGAACCTTGGGTGTCCGAACATGCAACAATTACTCCCTCCTTTATCAAGGATTTAAAACCGAAGTCTGGTAATAACTATGCCACAATGGTGAAATCAACACTTTAGATTGGAATTTAATATGTGGCTTGGCACTAGCCATTAATACAAACAAAGATTTGTCCTATAGAGTGGTTCCTAAAACTATCCTTTTAATGGTGATCAATATTGTAACCAATGAGACCGCTACTTTATTCACACGTGAATAAAAATGTCTTAAAGAATGAATCGTTAACATGATGAAAATATTGAAGAATATGGTTCTACTCTGTCAGTGTGTTTTAGGATGATTATCATTTTACTTTAATAGTTTCCTCTTTACTGCTATTTTTAATTTACCAAATGATTAATAAATCTTTCTGTCTTTACGTATTTATGAAGTTAATTCAAGTTATTTAAATGTGCGTTTCGTGAATAAGTGTGTTTATGTGTAACTCACTCATTCCCGTTCTCCTTTCCTCCTCCCCTGGTTTTCTCAAGCCGTGACCCCGGCCTCCTCACTTCTAATCGACCATGCCAACTCCTCTGATTCTGTCTTCTCTTCAGTCCATCAGCTGTTGAATCCATCCGCTGTAACTTTTGTAGGCCGCCATTGGCCCAGTCACATCTGCAGCCCCATCATGCCACTGTTGTTGCACTCCTCCTTTACAGTCTCTCTGCTGTTTTTATGGAGGGCGGATTCTGCTCTCATGTCTATTGTGCCAAATCTCGCGGCGCAGTTTGGAACTTCATGTCCTGTTTGAGGGACCGATGAGAGTATCTCTCTGTATGTCAGCATGCTGGTTTGGTTCTGGATGCCTCAGGTCGTTGTTGGTTCAGCTCTGGTTCTCTGTCTGTACGATGGAGAAGGAGGAGTCTCCTGTTGGGTTAGGTCTCGTTGTCTGCTTGGAGGGTCGGGATCAAAGCCTTTCTAACTCAGAGGGGGAGTCCAGGTCCCGGTACACATTACCTATAAGAAGTCTAGCACACTGATGTTAAATAAATCCAACCCTTTCCACTCTGTCTCTTTCTAATCATACTATCTGTCTTAGTTGTTAAATGCCATGTAATCAACATAATTAATGTCTACTTATGATATTACAAAAACTCACTCCAAAAATTGTTTCATCCATTGTTACATATTTACCCAACACAACTCTGAAATACTTACATGTTTCCAGCATCACATATTCCACACACTATGAAAGAACATCTCCATATCTTCTCTCATTTTAAATCCCACTGTTACTTCGAACAATAGTAAACCTGCAGGGCACACCAATCGGATCACAGTAATGAAATTTGAATCAAGTGTAGGCCTATGTCTTCTTTCTGAACATTTATTTATATAGTCTACATTTGCAAACAGTTCGAGTGTAAAATGTGTTTTGCACAATGTATTTACACTCTACAGATTCTTGAGTTTACTCATCTCCTGGTGCTGTCGTTGTAAAAAATGTTCAATCCCTTATTGTTTTGTACCAGTTTACCAAACAATACCGGCCAGCAATGTAATGATTAAACTCTAAGCTCGCATAAGTTTCAAGGGTGTGATACCCCCTTTCAGCCACTAGATGGCAGCAGCAGAAGTTTCAAGGGTGTGATACCCCCTTTCAGCCACTAGATGGCAGCAGCAGAAGTTTCCAGACAAAGGGAAACGCTCTACCTTGGTTTAATATATAACAGACCTCTGGCTTTAAGCTTTTAGCATTGGTCTGTTATTTAAACCCCAGTTTTAAACGGCGACTCGATCTGATTTATCGAGTTTCCAGGTTTTGTCGTGCAGGAATCAAACCTCGCATAACAAACTGCACCATTTCTACGCCACTCAGGAATATTCTACCTGCAGATCCGCGCCAAACTGCTCTATTTTACGTCACGCAGGACTTTCGTCTACCTGTCGATCCACGTTTACGTTTTGTATATAACTTTCCTAACATAGTAAAATATGCATTGTATATTCCATTTAAACTATAAAAACACTGTGAAACGCCTACAGACAATCCTAAAGTTTTAGCGTATCCAATTACAGACAGGCGACTTTCATCGTCTGCTTACCTTATTTGCAAAGTTGCAGAGTCCTGCTGATTGTCTGAGATGTTTGAAAGCGTCTGAATTCTTCCTCAGCTTCGTTATCTCTAGACGTCGGGTCACCATTTTGTTGGAGATTTGAAGGGATATCTGATCCGCTTTTCAAATCTCCGCGCGTTCCTATGAAGCTGGTTATAATACAGGAAGGAATCCATATCTACAAAGTAACCGTTAACAATAATCTACTTTAATGGCAATATGACAATGCAATACAATCATTACAATACAACATGATATATTACAGTTATATTGCAATGCTTAAGGAGTAATGCCGGCTTACTCCTGCTCTGGTCCGCATACTGCAGAGCTACTTTCACCCGAGGGCAGCATGTGAAGAAGAGGCCGAACGCCAGGGATCCACCGGATATATACCAGAGTAAGAAGGAGGGGTTTGGTGTTAGGTCAGCTGGTCATCTTTTCAGGTCCTCTCATTGGGAGACGCAACGCAGCAGGAAACGCAGCAGGAAACCAAACAGGCTCACTTTCCAACAAAAGGTCTCAAAGCCTGCATACCTACACCTCCCCCACAGAGCCATAAAACCCTGTTTACTCCAACCAGCCCAGAATGTTTATAGCCATTTGTAGTCCTTACATTTATGAAAGGATAAAACAGAGAAATCAATATAAAACACAAACACAGGTATTGTTTGAACAGTATTCACTTAACTGCTACTATTGATAAGCACCAGAGAAACCCAAGGGACCTCCCTTAATATCACAACCACTGTAGCTCGTTCTAAGTTGAATGCAAATCAGGACATGCTCTCACCTTCCCCCATCTTCCTTTGTCCTCAAAAACACATGTCAACAGGCCCCATATCCAGCTCACAGTTTTACCCAAATTATTCTCATTTTCAGCTTATCCATAGTTTGCTAACATGAATAAATACAAATATAACTCTACAGTGTGTAACATCCTACATCACACTGCCCACTTTTACTCTACTCTTTTGATGACATAGCTAGAGACTATACCATCTTTTGTAGTGAAGTTTTCAAAGAAGACCGAGTTCAAACAAAGTGCTTCCAAGAAAGTTTTAGCAGAAAAGCAGAGTGCCTCCTCCTGAAAAGTGTTATCTCTTAAGGCGTGACATTATCCTTTGGCAGGCATCACGTCAACTCCCACACATAACAAAGGGTTTCAGCTGTTATTTCTTCCTCTCTGCTTTTACTGCTAACAAATTTGCTTTATGGAAGCACTAACATTCACATTTCCTGTTGAATATTCATGAGTGTAGAGATGCTGGGTGTCTATCAATGTACTTCTCTCCCACCTCGTCAATTTACATGTGCATGTGTGCTGACAATAACACACAAACACAAGGTCTTGGCCCATAACTTTGATAGTGCAATAGTGAATCACACAGCTGTAATTAAAAATAACTACAGCAGCCGAGGCAAATTGCATGGCAATAAAACACTGTATGCCATCAGGCCAGCAGACCTGGCTGTGAGGGTTACTGCTACTGTATAATCCTGTTCTGTCTTGCTGGTTCCCTGGTGAGTAGATATAAAACTGGTAACATGTGAAATATGAAAGCCGTTCTTGGCATGAGCTTTCCATTTTAGAAGTTACAGATGCTACATACATCTGTTTGGGGTGTCTCTTTTGGTGTGTGTGTGTGTGTGTGTGTGTGTGTGTGTGTGTGTGTGTGTGTGTGTGTGTGTGTGTGTGTGTGGCCTAGCATTACTATACTTGTGGGGACCTAAATCTGTTTACACAGTCACGTATGGGGACTGGCTTCCCTTATGGGGACAAATTGGAGGTCCCCATGAGGGGAATCATTCATTTTAGGGTGAAGACTTGGTTAGGTTTAGGGTTAGGCATGTGTTGGTTATGGTTAAGGTTAGGATAAGTCTCCAGGAAATGCATGTCAGTCAATGTAATGTCCCCTGAAGTGATGCATCTGTGTGAGTGCGGAGTCGAGTGTGATCAATGATAATGAACTGTATTTCCTTGGCACTACCAGGTTGATGTAGGGGATAGGCCAGCAGGAATAGAGTGGATGGTCACGGCTCTTTTCTCTCTCACTTTCTTCACTCTCGCTTTTCCTCCCTGGCTATTAGGTTTTCAATAAGCTTCTCTGGACTGTGATGCACATCATTGGGATCCGAAGCACTTTACTTTTTTTATTTTTCTATTTGCTTTAACTGGCACAAATGGCGGAAGAATAAGATCGTATCCCTGTGTGAATTATCTACACACATACAGAATGTGGTGTCTGTGTGTGTACCAGGTGTGTTCACCAAATGCAAACAGATACCAGCAGCATTCATTTGTCGACTTCTTAGTAAATTTTTATTTATTTGGAAAGTAGATTTAAACTGAGCTGTACCAGTATGTGCTCAAGGGTTTGACGAAAGTGTTCACTATGACATCCAGCTTTACACATCGATGACTGTAAAAAATAAGATGTTGACAGTGGTTATCCAAGTCTATTTTTGAATGAATACAAGCCAAATGGTGTCCTAGAATCAAAGCCTCATATATTACTGCAGGTCCCCAGGGCATCATCTCAATAGTTTGTATAATCATTTCAAATCTGCTAGATGAAATGGTTCAGCAGGATCTGGAAGGACGTGGCCATAGGTAGAAAATTCAGTGACTTCAGTGGCATTAGGACCTGGTTAGATTAATCCGTAGCAGGTAGTTGTTCAATTAAAAAAAAATTAAAAAATAATAATAATACATGACCATTGATTAATAGCTTCTGCTCAGACACCAGCCAAACACATCAAAGAAGGGCTCTGCTCTATGACACTCAGCATTTTTGTTTAATATACACAAAATAACTTATTTTTAAAGAAAGTTAATGTTTTAGTTTAGTCAATTTGAAAAAGGGTTCATGTGCTGGGATATTTGTTTTCTTTCTGGCGCTGTTGTGAAAGGGGTAAATGGAGGTCAGAAAGCTCTAACAGTATGTGATCATACGCCACAGCTCAAATAACTTGTGTGATTTCAGAAATGAAGGTCTTAACCCCGTCTTACATTGTCTCTGGGCCCTTATTCTTTTCTTTTTGAAGGTCATGCAGGTCGACATAATTAAGTAGAATGGGTGTGTGTGTCTGCGTACTCTGCTTGTGCTGTCAAATGGCCCCTGGTGTTCAGCTCTGATTGTGGTCTTGACCTAGACTGTGTTGATTGCCATGCCTGAAAAGCCCTGATCCACAGCAGAGCGTATACTGACAGTTCCTACCTTAGCCACAGGTAGCATCCTAATCAACAAAAGTCGATTACACATCAGCCTGCAGTGTTTAAAATAATGTGTTTATGCACACTGTGGGTCACTATGGCAAGGTGACTGCTTAATAAATTCAAACTCACAGCTCTGACTTTTGGAGCTCCCCCAACTATGGCATCATCTCACCTGAGACCCCAATGCAAACTGGGTGCTCAGGGAGAAGTGGCACGGCTTGAATGTGTAATGAATGTTCATAACCCGCCCCTAATATGTATTCTCTGTTAAAACACAACAGGGCTTTGTCTTATCTCTCCTTTCTCTTTTATTCCGCCAGACATCTTATTCCCCCCTTTTCTCCCCCTGCTGAGAATAGGTTTGAATTATTGATTAGCAACTGATTTATCAGCAGGCCCAGAGCCACTGGAGATTTAGGGGAGATGCAGATGGAAAGGTGGAGAGAATTGAGAGAGAAAAGGGGGGATGGGTGATGTTTCGACCTCTCACTCTGGGCCAATTATGAGCATGACCCTGGAGACCTGAGATCTCAATGTTTAGCTTTCGTTTTCCCTCTTTTTCGTTTTCTCGCCGTCTACCTCCCTCATTTTTGGTGCACTGTTACCAAGGAAACCTATACATTACGATGCTAAAGAGCCCGCAGGAGATACAAAAAAGAACCTGTCAAAAGGAGACGTGAGAATGTATGATGCAAATCTAAGATAGCGTGCTGAGGAGAGAGACGAGTGGTGGTTGAGGGCCTCGGGGGTTGGGCTGAATACAGCATGGAGCTCAATTCACATCCTGCTCTCAGGACAACTGTCAGTCTAAAGATAGCCCTACTTACATACATAGCCTTTAACCTCACCACACAAACGACCCACCCAAAATGCAACATGGCAACCAATCAGATACAGCTGAGTGGTTAATGTGGGAGTAACCGTATCCAAATGTGCTGTATTTATACTTTTGTATGACTTTTCTTGTTTGTTTGATTTCAGTGTTATGCTAATTGAGGAGAGGGGGTGACTTTCCTATTGTTTCTCGACCTACCCTGGAGTTGGGAGTCACTGCCCTTGCTGCATGCGTGCATGTTGGTTTATAATAATATGTGTGTTCTTGGAAAAACCATCCCCTCGTTGTTCCTGGTGGCCTTTTACAACTGCTCGCCATTTTAATGTCTTCAATTTAACAGACCATTAATTATGTGGCTATAGTGAAAACCTTGGGCTGGAAAATGTAAGCGTGCGCACATGTACCCATGCACGCAGACGCTTGTGTGAGCGTGCCTGTGTGTGTTCCACATCAATGACACTGCAATATTAAGCTATAATGGAGATAAAACTAGAACTATTTGCAAGCCCATTTCTTTCTTTCCATTCCAACGGTTCCAGTGGTGTCATCTGTTATAGTGTGGCATCGAATAAATTGCTTTGGGAGCACCACAGCTGGGATGACTATCGTGACAGATCACATTCAGTTGAATGGATGCAAAGCATATTCATCTCACTCAAAGCCCCCCTCACTGTTTTGGGCAACACGGTTCTTGTTTTACAAGCAGCTGATAACTTCACTGATGTATTTGCTCTAATTGTGTTGTGTCATCAAACGGTCTGACAGCAGGGATTCACACGGCCTCCTCTACTGGTGGATGAAAGATTAAGAGTGATGGAATTATGATGAAAACAGCTACATTACTGACTCAATTATGGAAAGTAGAGCTGGAGGGTACAAGCTGCTGACAGCTGTTTGCCATTCTTGACTGCATATTCTTGATGAGAATTTCCCCCGTCAAAGCTAAATTGCCTATTTGTTAATTGGGGCGAAACCTAAACAGTTTTAGTTGGATCTGGGACATTGGGAGGCAGGACGGAGAGAGAGGATTGGCTGATTTAAGCTGCTTTTATTGCATCACTATGCCTTCCATCCTATCAAATTGTTTGTGTGTTTGGGTTTCAGCCAGGCTGTATTCTTGTCCTTCTTTTCTTCCACCATTTCCTCTGAGAAGTGTGTGTGTGTGTGTGTGTGTGTGTGTGTGTGTGTGTGTGTGTGTGTGTGTGTGTGTGTGTGTGTGTGTGTGTGTGTGTGTGTGTGTGTGTGTGTGTGTGTGTGTGTGTGTGTGTGTGTGTGTGTGTGTGTGTGTGTGTTGCAGTTTGATGTCTCATCAACAGCAAACAAGGAATTTGGAACCACAAAAAAGAAGACCAAACCTCACAAATGACATTAATCCTTTGGGTTGAAGCTGAAATCATAACGGCCAGTGCTGCTGCATTTCTCTTCGAGTTGTTACAGCCTAAACTAAATTAGCGCATGTAATAATCCTAACATTGCTGCCACCTTTGGAGATCAAGACAAAAATAAATGCTGGCTGAAGAGAAATAAAGGAAGGAAAATAGACTGACTGTTCAACAGATGTGAGGAACCATGTGAGGAAGGATGTTTGCTGTCACTGTGTGAATTTGGGTCACATCTCAGTGAACCTTCCTTAACCATAAAGTGCTGTTTAGATTTGTGCATGCTTCTGTTATTGAGAAAGTAAGCATGAAAGCAGGTAAGACGTGTGACAGGTTGTCCACTTATAAGCATGTTATGTTTCTTCTGGCAAAAGCTTAGCTATGAATAACATGCACACAATACTTAATGTCGTCTCTATATGAATTCAAGGAATGCTCTTTTAGACATTTACTCAAAGTCATTCTTTCTTAACCGTTAACACAGAAAGGTCTCCATCAGAGCCTGATGTATAAGCAGTGGAAGAGTATACACTTTATAAATGAACACATGTACATTTGTCAATGTATCAAGAGGATTATACACACTATCACCTGAAAAACATAGCCAGACTTAAAACATTCATGTCTCAACAAGACCTTGAAAAAAACTAGTTCAAGCTTTTGTTTTTAGCAGGCTTGATTACTGTAATAGTGTATTTACAGGTCTCTGTAAAAAATCGGTTAGAAAACTACAACTAATCCAGAACGCCGCTGCCAGAGTCCTGACCAAAACAAAAAGAGTAGAACACATCACCCCAGTACTCTGATCTCTGCACTGGCTACCAGTAGCTTACAGAATCGATTTTAAAATGATATTGTTAATTTATAAAGCATTAAATGGTTTGGGACCCCAATATATGTCTGACATGTTGCCCTGTTACGAGCCCCCCAGAGCTCTGAGATCATCGGGGGCGGGCTTACTCATTGTTCCCCGGCTCAGAACCAAACACGCCGAAGCTGCTTTTAGTTTTTATGCTCCTCACAAATGGAACAAACTTCCAGAAAACCTGAGGTCTTCACCCACGCTGAGTTCTTTTAAGTCGAGGCTAAAAACACTACTTTTTACAGCTGCTTACCCAGAAGCCTTTTAACTTGTTTTAGCACTTATCGTATTTACAATGTCGTTTTTAAATAATTTTGTATCTCATTAATGCATTGTTTTTATGAAACTGTTATTCCATTATGTTTATTTATTGTGTTCCTCTCTGTTCTATTATCATGTGTTAATGATCATGTAAAGCACTTTGAATTGCCTCTGCGTCTGAAATGTACTATATAAATAAACGTACCTTACCTTACCTTACAAAAATAATAATAATTTCATCTCTTATTTCATTGTTACATGTCTGTGTAAAACTGCTCGTGTGTCTATTTCAAAGCAGACACATAAATGAACTTGTCATAGTAAGAAAAGCACAGGTGTCAGTAATATCATTAAAGAAGGCTCTGTCCCAGTAAGCTGTGATAATAAATCAATGAAAGTAATATATATTTTTTAAAGTAAAGCAAGTTCATAGAGAGATAAGTTAAGGGTGAGGAAACCGGGTAGCAGATGGAGAGACAGAAAGGAGGTCATAGTTTCTTAAAGTGGCTCAACTTTTACTATTAGATCAGACGGGCAAGGACTCTCAATGGGTCTTATCATGGACTGTATACAAAGAAATAAGCTTTATTTAACTGAACTGATAAAGCTAAAATTAACTTCTCTCAGCTGCCCTCAACTGTATTGAAGTGAACTGAAAATGGGCCAACACAGTCCAGTCCAGAAGATGCTTGTAGCCTTATCTAAAAGTGAGCAACAGTAAGAGAGAAAACGCTGCAACACAAAACAAACTGAAAAGCGTTAAAGTAGATTGCATCTGTCCAGAGGGAGACTCAGTTCAAAGCACTGGCTTTCAATATGTTTCTTTCAGTGGGACGGATTTGTGCAATGTGTGTTCCCTATAGCTCAGAGAGATTAGCATGTTATTAGCACTAAGAGTGCTAAAAGTTTAACGTATGTTCATCTTAAACCAAGAGCTCTTTGATTCATAGGTTCTTAATAGCTACTTTGCAAAGACCAGAGCTGCAATGAGCACTCTACTCCGTGTCTGTTTAGCTCCACTTCCTGAAACAAGTGATACTTAGTGATGTACAAAGGGACTAGCTGCTGTGTGTTTCACTGTGCAGACTATATTTCAAACAGTCAGAAGAAAGTGGTTTATGAAGGCACCCTACCTCTTAATCCCTGTCTCAGCTCTGCTAGACCAAGCACCACCAACGGCTATATCTATCCAACCCTTCATGTACCCAGAAAGCCACACACACACACACACACACACACACACACACACACACACACACACACACACACACACACACACACACACACACACACACACACATACACACACACACACACACACACACACACACACACACACACACACACCCCATCCCACACACTGAGATTGGCACCATTAGTTACACAAGGACCGGGCAGGCACCAGAGCATAATGACTTTACCCGGGCGAGATGTGAAAAATTGGATTATAGAAAGTTTTGAAGAAGTACTTTACTGCCTGCTGGGAGTCACAGTGCAAAGACAAGCCAGGTCAAAGCATGGCATCTTTAATTTATGAAAGAAATACCTGCCAGCCTCTTATTCATGGCTTGTCTCTGGGACCGTCTTTCTCCTAATTTAGATTTGGAGCAGAACACTTGCTTGTGTCTGGAAATAGACTTTACTCAGAGTTACACCAGTACTGGCTTTTACTCTGTTTAGTGGACCGTTTATTTTACATCCTGATCCTATCATACACCTTCTGTTCAACTGGTCAATACAATATGTTCTAATCAATTGGTAATACTTTATATTAAGGTACACAAATTAACCATCAAATAGTTGTTCATTAACATGCATATTAGCAGTATATTGGCTCTTTATTAGTCATTATAAAACACTTAATGCCTTATTCTACATGACTGTATTCAATCACTTATTACTACCAAACTCACCACACACATCAATAGTCTCCTGTGTGTCATACTACAGCAGAGAGTTTTGAAGAATATGCTTTTGAATAATTTTGGGGAATATTTATAATGTAAAATCTTCAATAAATATGGCATCATCTTCAATAACTGTACTATTATACAGTATATTTCTACCAAACTCACTATTTGCATTGTTGTTTTTAGCATCTGGTAAGCTAGCTGTGCTAACGGATATTATAAGCTGTTTCTAAAACAAGGAAAAGGAGAGCTCTGTCCTGTCAGACTGAGATAATTACAGCTCAGTGAGGTAAGGGACTCTGGGCGTTTAGTTAACTTTAGTATAGTGGGTCTCAAACGGTTTGATCACCATTTATGAGAATAAATGAAAAACAGTTATGAAATACTATATGACAGTAAAACAAGAATACAGTTTAAAAGGGAAGTGGTTTGTAAAATATCCATAAAGAAAAAGTAAATCTGTTTACAGTTCTGTTTCATATGGATGTTGAGAGATGCATCCATAGATCTCTTCATGTTGCTCTCAAAGTGCACCAGATTGATGAATTTAATTTTAATAACAATTACTTGTAGAATATGGTCATGTAGAATAAGGCATTAATAAGTGTTTTATAATGACTAATAAAGAGCCAATATATTGCTAATATGCATGTTAATTAACAAGTAGTTGATGGTTAATTTGTGTACCTTAATATAAAGTGCTACTGAAACTAATTTCCTAAAATATTTACACAGTGATTGTGACCAATTGTTAAGAGCTTATACAGTTACACTCTGACAATTCAGGACCACTCTATTAAAGAGTTGTTCAGTAAAATGTAACCTAAGTAGACTAAATAGATTCTCCTTGACACCCAGGTACCAAGAGTACACTTGATCAGAGTAAAGCTGTACCTTCTATTTTGTTTCTCTTCTTTGTTGTTACTTCAATTATTCTTAGAGCTCTAATAAGTGCCAAGCAAAATATGCAAAGAGGTGACTGTAAATAAATTACCATTTCATGTAGCAAAGATATTTTCAGATTTCCTATCCTGTTAACCATCTGCCAACCCCTTAGACTTGTTGTTGCGTTCCCCTGGGGGATCTCAACAGCTGACTTTGGAAACACTAATTTACAGGGCTCACAAGTACTCTTAGAAGTGGAGTAACTGCCAGGTAATTTCCATATCCCTGTGGAAAATCACAACAACAGTGCTATGTCAAAGCTATATGAAGATAAAGACAGTAAAAATGGCAAGACATGAATCAGTCTGGATGGCTTTTTTATAATGTGCCATGTTTTACTCCCAGTGACACCCAGCAGGCAGTAAAGTGTGTTTGCCAGGTGCAGACACATACGAAACAGGAATGGTAATTGGGATATTGAATGCAAATTGAACCTCCTGAATCATTTCATTTTATCAGGCTTGGCCTCATTGGCTAATGCATCGAAGTAAAATGGTCTCATTAGCAAGTCCATTGAGTTACAAAAACAGGAGATGAAGTGGTGGTAGTAATTCAACCCTCATCTCCTCCTCAATGACGTCCTTCTGCCTGACTGTGAGTCAGAGATATGCTTCAACGTAAAGGAGACTGACTCATGCAGCCTAAAGTCCTTCAGAACACACGCATATTGCACACAGACATCCTTTTTGAATCACTGATACTGATGACACATTCAGTAACATGTCATCAGAGGAGATTTCACAGACGACGTGCGCAGAAAGAGATAAACACTGATGTGATTTATAGTATCTGCAGGCTGATGTGGAGAGCTGTGAAAATGAGAGGGTCACCAGTCACATCCATCCTCTCGCTGTGTGTCATCAGGTCTTAACACCTCGACAGGAGTGTGTCTCAATACTGCATTTCACTTACTTGACAACACAGTCAAGGCACTAATAATAAACTGTCAGAGCCACTCTGCTACATGTTTGGGTCTCTACTTGATGTCCCAGTTGGAGGCTTAGGCAAAGCAAACTCTTTTTCTTGCATTTCAGACACTTATCGTGAGCATGCATACAGCTCTTAATGAGCTATCAAATGATGAGGATCAAACATGTTTTTCCTCTCAGAAACGTTCACTCTGATCCGCTCGTCACTCTTTTATGTGTGGCTCCCTTCATATGTCATCAAATGTTTTTGGACATTTGATGTCCTCAATTTCGGTGTTGAGGAAAGAAGGGATTATAATTTAAGGCTGTCCAACTGTGAATTATTTATCTCTTAGTGTGAGCCTGCTTGTTTATACACACATCTCTAGAAACCATGGATGTATTAACAGAACTGGATACTGAGTGAGAGGCAGTTCATTCATATGAAAGTTGCTTAGTGGTGCATAAAGCCAAGATTTACTTGAACCTTCGGCATCTGTGCGGCCCATTGAGCAACATGCACTAGTCTTTGACGTAACCTGCCTCTCATCTTCCCTGTTTCTTTACATAATGAAAGTTCCTTATTCCTCGGATAATAACCGAGTTTGGTTATTTATTTATTTGTTACAATTGTTCTGACATTATGTTTAAAAAAGGGCTATCAATTGTTCTTACTTGGAAATAGATATTCCTAAAAAAAACCTGCTGTGTCCTCGCCAATGTAAGTCAATGGGGAAACATTTTGGGCCAAACTGGTGTGATGTACAGGAAGGTTGTATTTACGGTTTTGTAGTAATGGTTTGGCCACTATGCTATAAAGCCCAATGCTGTTCCTGGACACTTGCTAGAAACTGAACAAATATACACATGCTAAAACCATCTCACAGTAGCAGCACGATTGAGGTCTACAATACTTGTTGTTGTATCAGATTGCTAACGGAGAGAATAATTAATGGTAAATAACAACTGACAAGAGAGAAGAGAACAGAACAACAAAGGATGGGTGAAGCTGAAAGAGGGGCTTGTTGCATCCTGCTGTCGTACCATCCCCTAATTGATGAGTATTTATGGTGGGAGGAGTGGTATGTGCGGGCAACATGCTTCTCCACATATACACACACACAAAACCAAAATACACACTTAAGAGATTCCGTCACCCTAGAGGGAGTCATTTGTGCTGCGGGAGCTCGGTGGAGGCTTTTACGGGCCGTTATGTAGCCGGCGCTCTATTCCTGGAAGAGCATTGGAATTTTTTGATCAAATTCTACCCCACTCTCCTGTAACCTGCTTCCTATGAATTGTGGGCTAATTGTGCCACATGGGTGTGTGTGTGTGTGTGTGTGTGTGTGTGTGTGTGTGTGTGTGTGTGTGTGTGTGTGTGTGTGTGTGTGTGTGTGTGTGTGTGTGTGTGTGTGTGTGTGTGTGTGTGTGTGTGTGTGTGTGTGCGACCGTATGTGTGTCTGGGTGCGCAGAGGCCTTTCTATTCCTGATTGATTGTTGTCATCTTGGTGGATTATTGAGTTAGCAGTGAACGTGATGCTTACTACAGCATCTCAGTGGAGCATGCACACATACACACTCCCTCACACCGGTCCCTCATACCTATACACTTATTTGATTGAATGACTGGTGAAAATATTTCAGGGAAGGGTCCATGGCCGTGTAATGAATACATCATGGAATCTGAAGTGTGTGTGTGTGTGTGTGTGTGTGTGTGTGTGTGTGTGTGTGTGTGTGTGTGTGTGTGTGTGTGTGTGTGTGTGTGTGTGTGTGTGTGTGTGTGTGTGTGTGTGTGTGTGTGTGTGTGTGTGTGTGTGTGGCCCTGAACTGGGGCAGCAGTCCACGTAGGAATGCAGAAAATATGTGTTCGCGTGAATGTTTTTGAATAATAGTTAGCAGTGTGTGGTGTTGGACTAAAATAGCAGGGAAGGGGACAAAATATTTTACAGTTAACATAAATTATTTAATCCAATTTTAATAAGGTGAATAGGTGTAAGAAGAGGTGTAAATGAGCTTTTCCACAAATGAAATTGTCTTTCCATTATTGCAAATAACGAAAATGGTACTAGGTAGTGAAGAACCAATGGTCATGGTTTTATCCAGCCAAATGGAATAAAAGCTTTACAGATGTTGCAAAGCCTTTGGATATTTATATTTCCCACCAATATTACCAGAGGACATTTTGATAGCTTAGCTGAAATGACTCTAACACGGGCAAAACTAATTCTACCCAAAAACATTGTTATGCCATGCAAAGAGAGAGCTACAATTGTTTTAGGGGAGATGGGCATCCTAAGCGATTTGATCATTCTAAAAACAGTTATGGTTAAACATAATGGCACATTGGGGCTTCCTTTGTCTGTTATAGAACTATCCCTGTTTGCCCAGCCATGCGTCTTAAAGCCAAAGCTGTTTATTAACCTCTCAAAGGTTGTCAATTCCCAAAGACCAACAAATGTAACTTCCCCTCATCTTTGTTAATCTCCTCCTAGAGCTGACCACATGATGTTTGACTCTTTTGACTTAGTTAATTTCCCTCTGCCCTCTATCCAAGGAATAAACAGAGGTTGTTAAGTGGGAGGGAGCTCAGTTGTTCTACGTTAGAAAATGTCCTTTGTGGTTTTCTCTGCATTTTCTAGCATCTCTCCATTTATCTGTTTACCATCTTTGTATACTCTCCACATCCATCTCAATTTTGTTTCCTGGCTGTTTTTGTTTCTTTTTTTCTCCTCCTTCCATTAGAGTGAATCCTTTATCTTTGAATTGCTGAGTCCTTCCTTGACTTTGGTATGATATTGCTTGGTGCAGGTTGCAGTTCACTCACCACGACCTCTGTCGCTTCACACCCTGTCTGTGGAGTTATCACCCTCGCTCCCTGTGAGAAAGAGTGTTCATTTTTAATTATCATTCAGTATTTGATCATCTCCCTCCCCTGCCTGTCACAACGTCTCATTGGGTTGCTGGTAACATTTCCATTACATTAGGAAGAGCAGCCACGCCTGTGCATCGCGTTTGTGTGAATGTGCTCGATGGTGTGTTCCTATCAGTGCGAGAGAGACGAGATTCATCCCTCCCTCATCCATCTTCACGCGCTTGGCTGGAAATGACATGTCGACACACAACGAAACACATCGTTGCTCGAGAAACACACACACACACACAAATACACACACTGGGAATGGAATTGGTTTGGTGATAGAATTCTAATTAAATGGTTGATCCCCCTCTCCCCTGTTTTTACCCCCAAATAGCATGCTAATTGAGTTGATGCAAATAGGGACTCACAGTCTTAAAGCTTCAGATTGCTTTGTTTCATGAAATGTTGCACACACAGGGCTCAGGTAGAGGGAAGGGTAATAGAAAAAAAGGCACCTACATTAATTAATCAATGTAAAATAATTATCCTGTAACCTTTGTTGATGTAGGTGAGGATAAGAGTGAACCTGAATTGGGAATACTGAGGTATTTCTCTTTTCATTATAGAGGGTTTAACTCTGCTAATGCATGTGAGTGTAAACACGTTGTTTGCATGCACATATTTCATGAAGCGTCTAAGCTCACTGCAGTGGTATTATTAAGGAAGGCCTTCACCTCCCATAAAGTTCCCAGAGCATTCTCATTCCTGGAGGCTATTGGCAGGAAGGGTGGAAATAGTGAGAGGCTCTTTAGCTCAGCAGGGGTTGAATCGATAAATCCGTCATTGTTTATTTTACAAAACGTACAGTGTTCACCTCTGGCGCTCCCGCAGTTGGAGGCCCAAAACACTCAAGCTTTTCCTTCCAGCTTGCTGTATGTAGGATTTTGTACCAATTGCTGTAAGGTGATATATACATCATCAAGTTGCCAGTGTGTGTATGTAGGCTGCAATTTTTCTTGGATTGTGTATCTTTTGCAACCCCAGAAGTTCACTGTCGCAGTTGGAGAGTCACTTTGCTTCCAGGATATACCAACCTGATTAACATTTGATCTTTCTCTTTTTCTCCCCCTTTAGGTCTTGGGTTTAGAAAGGCAGGTCTTTGACTTCCTGGGTTACCAATGGGCCCCAATCCTTGCCAACTTCCTCCACATCATCATGGTCATCCTCGGCCTCTTTGGAACCATCCAGTACCGGCCGCGCTACATTGTGGTGGTGAGTACGTGAATGAAGAGAAGGGGTTCTTGTGAAACTCTGCACAGTCTGTCACATAATCCTGTTCCTCAGGGTTTTTGTTAAGCAGTGTCACTTCACTTTGCCTTAGTCCTCTGCCTTTGAATTTGATTGGACACGTTGTTGCCTTTCCTCTTTAATTGCAAAGTGTGCAGCACTCTCTTGTGCATTGTGTGACACCCTTAAATCACTCTAAGCCCGCGATAATTAGGGATAATTAAAGGCGGTGGCTGTGTTGGGGGGGGGGGGGGGATAAGAAGCTCATCAGATTTATACTCTGTCGAATTTCTGGACAGAGAAGGTCATTCTTTGAAACACGGTGCCAAGCATGTGCTGCCTTTAGTTGTACTGCCTTTGGTGTAAAGAGCCACATCTACGCGACTTAAATGTTATTTTATGCACTTTACTTTTTATATTAAACCGTACCGTACGCTTTAAAAGCCTATTTTGAGTTGCATAAGTGTAGGCACAGATGGTGATAGTAATGACAGGAAAGGATTGGGAAAGGGAAAAAGAGATACGAGGAAAATAGAGTAAATAAAGAGAGACAGGGGAGATATAGAAGGAAAAACGAGAGCCACACAGGAAAAGATGAAGAGGAAGGGAGGACAGGAAGGAGCGGCAGCAGAGCTATTGTTCCATGTCAAGTGGAAAAAGGGAGAGAGCAAGCTAAGGGGTTTCATGATCCAACATGTATGTTTTTACGAAAAGCTACTCTTACCCTCCGCTCTTCCTCTGATACCTCTGACATTTTAAACATAGGGATTCATCGTGAGTCAGAGCATTTCACAACCTTCACAATGATGAGTCTTTTTACGCAGTTTCAGTGAATGCAATCCATGTCTGTCATCAGTTGGCTGTCTGACTGTACCATTTTATAAAGTGGTAACCCTAATTCAGTCTGAGCAGTAACAATGTGGGATGCTCCCTCAGGGCTCAAATAAACTGTCTGAACTCACTAGCCCCTTTTTATAGAAACAAATGTATTTGTGTGTGCGGTGTTTACAAAGTATGGGTATTAACCCATTTGAGAATATGTGTGTGTGGGATAGGATGCTGTCCACTGACTTGTCTTGCTTAAGGGGTTACTTGCCATTTTTGTTATCATCCTTCACATCCTGCTTTGTTCAGTTTGTGTAGTTTCTATGGAGCTAATCTGTCTTTGTCTCTGCCCTGCAGTACACAGTATGGGCCGCTCTGTGGGTGGCCTGGAACGTCTTCATCATCTGCTTCTACCTGGACGTAGGCGGCCTGTCCAAGGTGAGACATTTCCTTCTGCTGTTTCCTCCGAATATTTCGTTGTGCCTCTCTTAGCCAAGTGGGGTGGCTTTGTCTGTACTGTGATGAATGTTCTTCTTTCTGAGGTCACGGTTTCAGGCTGGTGGCGGAGTGAAGCCTGATTTATAATACAGTGTTCGAGAGTTGCGCCACATACACTGTATGTTTTTTTCTTTTTGGACGTAATGAGAATTTTCTTCATAGCCGATGTCACACTTCTATATAGCACATCACTTAAATCAGCCAGCACATTAGTCTAGATCAGGACCGTTTTTGACACCATTGATTGAGATAAATGAACATGTCAGTACCCTTAGAAAAATACTGATTATAGTTACAACATCGAACTGTTAAGTTAACTTTTACAGGTTTATATGTAGTATATTTAGCTTATCGTGAGTTAATCTGACTATGAGACGACAAGAAAGGCATCAAAAGAGGCATTGATGGTTGTCAAAAAAACAAAAACATAATTCCTTTTTAGTTTTTGCTTAAAAAAAGCCTCATATCAGCGATTCTTTTCCCTATAAATTATTCAGCTTTATTCTGACCCTGTGCCAATGTTTTTTATTACACCAGACATATCTTCTCTGAATTGTTGTTGTGAAATAGAATAGCATAATTGAAACATTCTTGAGGTTTATCAGCTCTGAGCATACATTTCAGCTATGATTAGATATGCTGCAGGTGCTTTTTGTCTATGTCAAGCCTGAACGCCCGCATGTAAATAGCAAATGCAGCCCAAGTAAGCATGATTACTTGGTACATAATGACTGCGTTACACAGCCATCTAGTACACATCCTACACTGAACTATAAATCACTCCCTGAGCTTTAGAAATCTGTGCCGAAGACACAAACAACGGCTCAGCAGAGCCTCATTTGGCCCCGAAGAACGTCTCTCTTTCTTTAATGTTTGTTTGCTTCATCTCTGCTGACAGCAGGACGGTTACCTCCCTGTTGAGTTTCAAGTGGAAGCTTTAAGCTTAATAGGTAAATAATCTGGAAACAAATCCTCCATCCCAAGCCACCATGCACACACATACACTCTCTTAAATCTTTAGAGCTCCCCTGTGGTTCCCGAGTGCAGATTAGATGCATATTTATCCAGACAAAGAGAAGTGTTTGGGTGGTCACCTCTCAACCTGTAAACGTATCCACCCCCTTCCTCCTGACATCTTGTCTTCTCCCCCTCTGCTCACTGCTCCTCTGATCTTTTTTAATGTATTCCGCACATTTCGCAAGTTTTCTACCTTGCCTTTTTAATTATAGCAAACTCCTCTCCTCTCCACTCCCCCCACCCTCCTCTTCTTCTTCACTGACTATTGATGTATATCTGGCCCAAATGCCTGCCTGACCATTGGGAATAATGAATTCATGTAGACAACGTTCAGAAAAATGAATTTCAGACACACCTTCCCAAGCTCTGGTGACTTTGTCATTGTGTGATAGACCATCAAGTGTGTCTGTGTCTCTCTACATATGTCTGTGTGTCCACTACATGTGTGTGTTTGTTGTGTGTGCTCCTGCATGCTAGAATAATGAGGCTTGTACGGGCCAGCTGCTTGGGGCTGCGGCTGGGCATTAACCCGACAGATGGAGCCAGCCTGGGCTCCCAGCTCTGCATATGGTGGCCAGGACGAGAGCCGGCTAATGGATCGCACACACATCCACACACACCCCAGCTAAACAAGCACGAACAAACTTGGCACGTAGCTTTCTGAGAGGTCCCCAACGTAGTTTATCATAAAACCGAGTCAGCTAATTCTGTTCAGCTAGCCTTGACAGATGTTGACAGGACTGTTCTGAAGGGTGTGTTTGCATGTATGTGTTTGTGTAAGTTTGAGTGTGTAAGGGTGACCAGGCCCTCTATGTGAGGTGGTAGGTTGTTGGAGTCATATGCCACATGCTCTGTCACCTCATATTGATCCTTCATCCCCTCCCCCATGGTGCAAGACAGACTGACAGACTGCTACTCTACACAAACCTCTGTTTTAAACAGTCCCCAGTCCTTTACCACTTCTCTTTTTATTCTTTCCATCTCACACTCTGCACACACTGACCGCAGACACAGAGTCTTTGGATGTCAGCACTGAGCTGTCTGAAATAGAAACAGATTCTGTCACACTCCACACTGAGCTTTGTTTTACAGAAAATCTACTGATAAGCAATTCTTACAAATATTTTATAGAAACATATCTCTCTTCTGATATCAGCATATAACCATTGACAAAACAAAGTGTCATATAGAAAACACATTATCTGTCTGGTATTTTTATATATTCAGATTTGAAGCCAAGCTAGAGGCTGAGTTCTATGGAAGTTGCCGATGCACCTCTTTGGTCTTGATTGAAATAATCCCAACATCTATTTGATGGATCTACAGATAGCTGTAATGTCTTGTTAAAGCTGTTTTTGTATTGTTGTTGGGTGAGTGAATCTCTCCTAGTGTGAATTAATCACACGGTCCAACAGTGCTTCTATCGCTGTAATCGCTCATATAGATTGCCAATAAAGCTGATTACACATTCGATAAAATGTATTTATATCCATTTTGTTGATTAACTTCATGAGCATGAAGTAGGAATTTGAGAGGCGGCTCGGTGTTCAGTTTGATCTGTACTGCCTTGTTTTCATATATCAGTTGTAATTTCAACCTGAAAACTATACAATTAACAATTGTTAGTTTCAGATTTGTCCGCCTCAGTGGTCTTCTTGCCTCTCTTTCTCACAGCATACACACAAAGTAACTGCTGACTGTATTTGAGTCATGCAGACCCCCTCAACACAATCTCTTTTGATTGGGTGAATTAATGAATTTGCAGCGACTGTACATGGCATGCACACCTTTATGTAAAGTCTATATGAGACCCTCATCAGAGCCTGAAGAGTCTACAACCCCAGTTAGCCCTCAGGGTTGCCCCCTAATGTGATCACACAAACATAAACTCTCTTCTCTGTATTTCAGAAATAATAAATCATGAATAAATAGAGTTTAAAATCACTTGATCTTTAACTTTATAGACTGCCCCATATCTCTAATGATTCCAATAATAGGATTGTCTCTAAATATATCTTGACTTTAATAAAGAAAATAGTTGGAGCAGTATAAGCAGACTAACCTTGAATCTGTGATGATGAGGGATTGATTTGTGCTTTAGGGTGCATGGGAGCATAACAATACCACTTCTGACAGTAAGTTGCCAAAAGCTTCAATATTGACTTTAATGTCCTGCAGTTGTGAGCGCGGCTACAGCTTGGATAGAGATAGTTTCCCTAGCTCGCAGGCTCAATCAATGGTATCTGTCAAGTCATTAGTCTTCACAATTCTACCTTCTGACCTTCAGCCGCCCTTGTTTTTGCTACTCTGTGAGACGGAAACAGGAACGAGGAATAATCAACCTGAAAAAAACCAAGAATAATATACAATGGCTTCTTTTTAATATCGTTCATGACTCCTGTTCTTTCCCACTGTCTGCAGACGTCTGTTGTTGACAGCTGTTGATTCCAGCGATACGTTTGTGTTGTCGAGGTTTACATGTTAATGTGAGTGGAGGTTGATAGGAATCAGAGATGTTTCCTGACAGCGCTCGGCTCTGTTAATAATGCATGTCTCGTCACCGAGGGGGCAGATGCGGGGTTAGATTGCTGTATTGAGGTATTGATTGGTGTGAGCGTCCGTACGTCTGTATGCGTGGGCTCATATGGCTCTGTGCAGATTAAACATCACCTGGGTGTACAAGAGCACATGAATCAAATGCTAGATTTAAAAGCTGTAGTAATCATTTGGTGCACTTTCAGAAGTTATAAAAGTTAACTCTAAAAAGTCTGTTGGCTTAGTCTAACAAAGGTTTTTGTCCTCGTAACCTGTGTCCCGTGGGCTTCAGGCAGGTCATATGTGCTGTCAATCTTCACTTAGACTATTAAAAGGGCAGTCACCCAAATGATATAAAAAGGACATATATTACATTATATTATGACATACCTCTAATGCTGTCTAGCCTAGTTTCATTTGCCCTGGTTCTGAGAGTTAATTATTCACCCCAATACGGTGGAGGTGAATTAAGTTTTAGCTGTAGTGCTCAAAGCACTTAAAAAAATCCCATTTAAAAATACTCAACAGAAACATTTATTTCCTGTCCCTGTTACTCTGGATGAACCACAAAACACAGTGTCAAAATGTTGAAAAAGCAATTATTGATTCATTAGTAAGTAGTTCAAAAATAAAACTGTTTGTGGTTTCTGTGGATTTGCATTAAGAAAACAAGTGCATTGTTCTTGGAACGACACAACAGTTTTGAATGACATTTTCAAGTTTTGAGCACAAAAAACTAATATCCATAAACCTTAATTATATGGGGCCACAGCAGAAGTCTTTCAGATAATTCCTTCCAAAACGGGAGAAATCAAATCAAAACCAGCGCTCAACATGGCTCAACATGTTTTGAGCCATGCTAGCAACATGTCTGTAGGAAGGTTAAAATCGGTAAGTTCACCAGTTATATCAAGACTAAAATAAATTGGATGTATTGCCATGACATTTTTGAAATTCATGATCTCAAAAGTATGATTCTTAATGACTTTGATTTCCTGACCTTTCTTCTAGTGCTTCCCTGGGGTCTATATTTCATTTCTAGTGAAATGTTAGTTAGTATTTAATGGACTCTGACATTTATATCAGGCTTAGGAAACGTTATAATTGCTTAGCATCAGTATTTCAACGTGGCCTTGTTGAGCGTTTTAGCATGCTGACCTGCTGACTTTAGCATCTAGCTGTGTCACAGAGACAGAATACTAACACCATTGCAAGTTTCCTGAGATAAGACCCCTGCCTCTCGTACAACATGACCTGTGATTCAGCCTTGTTTTTCTCATAAAGAATACATGTACATCATAAGTTATGCATAGACTCCATGCAAAGAAAGTATTGTTTTTTCTGCTTTCAGGACAGTGACCTGCTGACATTCAACATCTCAGCACATCACTCTTGGTGGAGCGAGCACGGGCCGGGTTGTGTGAGGAGAGAGATTCCTCAGGCTCCAGGGGTCCACACCACGGAGAGCCACTCCTACATCACTGTCATGGGCTGCCTCATGGACTACCAGTACATCGAGGTCATGCATAGCGGCGCACAGATTCTCATTGCCGTGAGTACAAGTTGGTTATGTGACTCATTCACATGCAGGGACATGTCATCTCACAGGCATTGATCATATCCCACATTTTAGACCAGCAGATTCCTCACCCTCTGTGGGATTCAGAAAGGTGAACATGATAGGAAGAAAGGTGATGTTTTGGTTTTCGCCTCAAGCGCTTTCGGTCTGTTATTTTGTCTATCACAGCCTCCCTTCCTTTGCCCCGGTTACTGAATGAAAAATTGATCTGTTGTTTTGTCTGGTTGAGGTTCAGACCTGCCAGCTGCTAACAGGTTATTCAAACACTGGAAGGACTGTTATTGTCCTCTCCATACAGCACTGGATGAATACACCAGAAACACACATCCTGCCAGCATACACATTAACAGACACTCATGTATGACTAACTAATCCTCGTATTGAGCGAAGGCCAGGACCTTCTTAGCTGCCAGCACAGCGGGTAGTTGGGTTCAGACATGAACAATACAAATATTTGCTCACAGTAGCATTGACTTACCAAACTTTGACTCCATTGCAATGCACATAAACACATCCAAGCTAACATAGCAGCTTCATCAACCTTCAGTGGGTTTCAGAGTCCTGTTGGTTTTCATTCTTACCATTTAATCTTATTACCTGAGAAAGCACATTGAAAGCAGTTAAGTTCATGCTAGAATAGAAAAAAGACTAGCAGATGGACCCAGTGTTGAGAAGCGCTGGATTGTAACATTCATCACCCCCATGGAGGGTAAGGTAATAAAATGGCTGACCTGACTTTATAGCCTCTCACTGAACCTCATTAGTGCCTTCACTATAGGTAGTGAATTGGTTTACTCCTTGCCTCACATGTACAAGTTACGGCAACACTTTTTTTGCCCACATTTTTACATGTAATGTTCAACCAAGCATTTAACACCATCTCCAACAGTCCCTGTAAGGAGAAGGGACATTTTTTACTGATGTCCCATGTGTCACAAATGGCATCATACTCCTTGTACCCTTCCTTCTCAGGCTAAAACCAATGGGTTTCCTGTGAGGAGCCACTGGCAGCTAAGGTTGTAGTTAAGGTGTGCGTGATGCAACTTGTGAGACGATGTCGCTGTAGCATCAGTTAAATTATTATTTTCTTTATTGAAAGAAGAGCAGAGAAGGGCACTGAAGGCTTGTCCTCACGCAAAAGATGGTCTGCGTCTCTCCTGACTGGCTACGCCAAGGATTTGATTGACAGATGGTTAATCAAATCACCTGCCAAGTATTTTTTGCAAGAGCCTGCCCTTTTCCTTAGAGTTTCCAATGACGGCTTCTCAGATGGTTCTGTGTAATAAACCATCTGGTGTGTGAAGTTAAAACAGAGGGCCAGACACAAAGAGGAAGTTGAGGGAGTGAATGAAACAAATCAGGCGAAAAAGTGGGATGTCCCTTTGTCCTTTTCAGGGGGGTTTCAAGGTTGCAGTGGGAGGCCATTAAATATTTAGTTTTTGCTCCAAGGAGCATGTTTCATTAGGATGAAAAATGTGGATCCATTGGCCTGTAATAAAGCCATCACTGTCAAATATCTGCTCTGATTCATCATGAGCGAAAAGGAAATCGTTCAGAAGTGAAGCTTTGGTAAAGTCAGCCAGTGTTGCTAATGCCGCTAAAGGCTACATTCAGTAGAGTCAAAAAGTAACTTCAAGGTTTAAAAGATGAGCTTCAAGTGGAGGAAACACTTTCAAACTGGGATAATGTATTATTCATAAATTCATCACTGAGGGGAATATTTTTGCACCATCTCTGCTCTTCTTTGTTGCCTTCACTGAAACCCAACTCACCCACCCATCCTACAGTAAATATCTGTATTATTGGTTTTCTTTTACTGCCATGATAAAGGCTGATTTCCCTGTCAGTGAAATCAGCAGAAGAGCCACACACACATCTATTTCTAGCCTCCCATTATCCTGTCCTCTTTTTTGCTCCTGTGCACCGTCTTCGCTGTTAAATAAAACAGTCAAGTCTGTGATAACATCTCCGTTGAGGTGGAGGGAAGATGGGAAGATGTGCAATTCAGTTTACATCTGTAGACTTAACTCTTACACACAAAAGGGAGTAGTGAGATATGTCAAGGGGCTATCAGAGCTGCTGAGCCTCTAATCAAAGGTACACACACACACACACACACACACACACACACACACACACACACACACACACACACACACACACACACATTGATATCTGATTATTGTGTGTAGGTTATTGCTGCCACAGGCAATTCCTTTTATCTGGTGCCTTTATTCCCTAGGAACCTGAATTGTTTGATTGTGTGGAAGTTGATAATGGCAGGAACTGCGTCATTCTCTCGTTCTATTGCTCATTTGCAAATGTTTCCTCTATTTTTCTTCCTGTCTTCTTTCCTGTCCAGATCTGACTCTGTTTGACCTTCATGTCAATCAAACTCTCAAACAATGACAAAAATGACAATTGCACTTTTCCCTGTCGCTGCATTTCTCACTCACTGTCACTTTTGCTCCTTCTCTCATGTTCTTTTTTGGATCTAATAAGATGACTCTCTCATGTCTCAAGTGCAGCTTGTGTAACGCCATGGTGCGGGACGGATAAGGGCCCATGGTTGATTAGAAAGGTCCCCTCAGCAGGCTCGGCGTGGGCAGACCCTTGTGATCAGCGCTCGAGGCTGTGCTTTGCCTAAAGGGTCGGTATGTGTTTTGTGGTTGTTCAGGTTCACTCAGTTCAGCAGCATGAAAACAGCATGGACACCCTGCTCACCCCCGCACTCATCCAAAAGGTCAGGGTGCTCTGTTTGATAAGTCCATTAGTGCAAGTTATGTTTTTGAAACTCTCATGTTAAACAACCACCACCACTGTGGGGAATATGGGGGTGCACATGCTGCATGGGGAGCCAACTGGAGGGACCTTTGATGTGCTTCTATTTGAAGTGCCGTAATTTGGCCAGACCCGAAATGACCATGCATTGTCAAGTGTAATAATGGCATTAAGCACCTCTGCAATATGTCAGCGCGCTGACACTGAATGCCTGAATTGTTGCTGCTATATAGCCTAAGTTTTACAGCAACTGCTTCAAAGGATTATAAAGATCCCAGGATAAAAAGATGGTTGATGCAGTAATACAGAGCAGCTTTAGGTCTGCTGCTAAAATGGGGAGCAGAAGAGAAAGACCTGAAGACCAGAGCAGAGAGAATTAGTATCCAGCGGTGCCTCTGAATATTGTGAAGGGCTACTCGCTGTACATCGTACAAACATGACTGCCTGCCATTATACTTCAAAAGCTGTCTCCGCCAAGAGCTTTAATTGTTAATCTGTTTTGCGGGGCAATGGATTTTCTTCAGATTATGTTTTTAATATTTAGTCTTCTTAAACTTCTGAGAGTTGGCAAGAAATAGAACAGGGAAAAGAGGAGAACTTGTTAGTTAAAAATAAACAACATTAAAGAAGTAAACCTTCCCTAGCGGCATGTTTGGTTTTCTTTTTGCTTGTTGAGTATCTGTTGTTTTATTTGACTGCCTGTGTCGCAGTTTGCCCATTCCTTTATTGGCCCAGAGAGCCTCATAATTCTCCCCATCACTGAGTCCAGTCTACTGGGCTGAATGTGACACACAAGCAGTCTTTTCTTTGTTGCTATAGCTTTCATTTCTGCAAGGGCAAACTCTTGTGTCTATGTGTCGTGTTTTTTACATCAGCTTGCTTTTATTGCAATTATTTTATGTGCAAGATGCAAATCAGTGCTCTCAACAACCACATGTGGACTTATGCAGTATAGGTGTGTGTGGAAAAGCACAGGTGGATATTGTCCCTGCTGTCCCTATCTCATCTTGTTTTGTCATTAAACATGCAGCTGCCCACACACAAACACACACACACACTTCTAATTTTCCACAGCAAAGCCTGTTCTTTTTTCCCTGACAGAAAGTCTTGTCTAATTAACCTACAAGACATCTGCACCACCCCTTTCTCCATCTCTCTTTCTACTCCTCCTCTCACCTATATGAGATATATAAATGTAATTAACTTTAACATAAAACGGAGAACAATAAATCCCATTCAGCAAGTGTTGGGCATTTGTAGCTATTGGCTTGTTTGGTCCACCACTCAGCACAGTTATCTATAAGTGTGAAATGTATTGCGATGTAATTGTCTTAAGAATAAACATGGGAATCCTACTGACTTTTTAAATCCCTATACACCTTTTCAGTGCCACAAGCAAGAAACACCTCAAGATATACCAAATGAATTAGCACGCATTTCCTGATATAGAAATTCTCAAAAAATAATACAAGCTTAATATAAGCATGTTAGCATTGTAATGAGAAGCATGTTAGCATTAATACATTAGCATCTAGCTCAAATTACAGCTGTGATTTTCTTTGTTGAAATTGCTCAACATAGAAATCCAAATAAGTGACTGTGACCCTGATTCATTGTTGCTGTGTTGGGGTGAATGCACGCTTCTAATCATTAAATAAATGTCTAGTGGACTGATGTTTATGAGTAGTGTCAAAGTTGGCGATGTATCTTTCTGTACTCGCACATTCAGAATACACCTGACCTTCATTAGCTTATGCAAATACAAGTAACCTTCCTTTTTAGCTCAGAAGCTGGCCTTCTTCTCCTGACGTTTTTCTTCCTTGAACTTCTTGTGGCCCTCATTATCTGTGAGAAGAAGATAGTGCTGAACTATCAACAACTTGTCTATTATTTCCTATGCAACAAAGAAAATAATAAATGAAGGCCCACCGGAGGACAACTTTGCTTTTGATGTATTCCCACATCTTGAGCTGAACTTCTGGTGACCGGTTTTCTGCTGTCTTGCTTCCTTTTGTTAGTTGTCCAGATAATTGTTAACTACTCAAAACTTTCAGAGGTGACAGACAGAAAGGCCACACTTACTGAAACAATAAAACAAGGACACATAGATAGATGAAGAGAAAGGATAAGATAGTAGGATTTGAAGATAGTGGAGTGACAGTGATGTGGAGACCTGTGTTTAAAAATGTACTAACTTAAACAAGAAAGTGCAGAGTGCAAAAGAAAAAATGATTGGCAGCTAAATGAGTTGACTTAAGTATGGCACGTCCTCATAGGCAGACTGACACAAAGCCTCAGAGGACATGTGAGGGCTTTATGAGCTTAATTAATTTGACATCAATCTCCATAATGATCCCTGAACTCCAGAAGTGACGGTGAGAAGTCAAAGAAGGAAGCCGGGGACTGTGTAGGGGGTGTGGGGAGGATTTATGAGTGCGATTATTTAATATGCAAGGATATATAAGTGGAAGTGTCACTTGTTATTGAGGATACTGACCTATATTGGCTAAGGACTGCAATGCCTCCAGCAAAAAGCCACCAAGTATTCACTTCTGATCTTGCTAGCTTCACATAAAATGTACTAAAGCTATAGAAAAGGAAAAACTAGAAGCCAGAATGGTTTAGGATCATGGAGATGGACTCACAAGGAGTGACAAATGGTGGTAATTTCCCCTAACTGAGCAGTGATAAGGTTTGGCATTCACTAATTAAAGGTATACAATGTCACATAGAATATCTGCTGTGTTGCATCTGTCTCTTCTTATCTGCTATATGAGGGTGCAGTCAGGCTAAGGTTTTTCTTTTTTGGACGATCCTGCATTTTTCCCTTGGACTGCTCTGCATCTGCACTCCCGCTGCGTCAACACAGTGCTCTCATTGAAATAAATGAGTGGGCTGTGTTTTTCCACAGGGCTTCTTTTACTGTTCGTAACTTGGCCTAATAGTGTTCTCCACCACAACCCCAAATTAAAATATATCTGTGTATCAGGTATTCACCTACTAAAGCCAAAATTGTCCACCGTTTCCTTTTCAAACGTGTAGCACACAACTCAAGATTGTCAATGTCAGAATCATTCTCAATAACCTTAAATCTGCCTTTGGTTTGGACGAAAGGTGACGCTGCAGGCATGGCATGACGAAGATCACAAGACAGTCAAATAGCCGGTTCATAATTGGTATTAAACGACCAAGTCTCCTGACATTTAATAAAGTAGTCTGATGATTTCAATGTCAATCATAATGGACAGATGTTCCCAAATCTTGTAGTTGTCGTAGTTAGACATTGTTGTATGTCTTCCTTTCATCTTTACCCTTGGATGTTTATTTTCTACCAGTTCCAAGCCAGTCGCGATGAAAACGTCAGACACTGGCTCACCGAGGTGCTCAGTCTGACATTATGCGTTTAAAAATACATATTCATTGCAGCTCCTACGGTAGTATAGTTAATGTTTCATTTATTCAATAATGTCATTTAAATGATCATTTCAGGGTTGCAGTGCTTATGTGAAAGGAGCTTTAGAGCATTTATGACATGCCACACTGAAGCTGTTCTGGCGGGTCATTATGGCCCAACACCTTACTGAAACACTTTATATTGGGTTTTCTATTAATTTGTCAGACATCTGTTTATATGCTTTACAACAATTCCTTACTTTTCTCAGTCTCAAGCCTCCTCTGTTGTGACATATTGGCTTTGACTCAATCCCAGACCACAACACTGATCAGAGCCCTTTATGGAAACTAAACAGAACAGCAATCATGCATAGATATGAACTCCTACACGCTTGGCTCACACTTTTAAAGGAAAAACACACACAGACACAATAATGCTGAAAACTGGGTGCACCCTGCTGTTAACACCATTTTGTGTTTGACACTGATTTTATACATATGCAAATTCACCTCCATTTCACCGCCACTGTAATGGTAGGGGTGAGACCAGCAATTACATACTAGAGAGAAAACTGAGTGAGAGATAAGCAGAGAGAACAGTTGTGTGTATCTTATCCAACCCACACAGAGGCAGACCCACTCCCCCTTTCTACTAGACACCACACCTGCGTTTCATTCATAAATAAAACATTTAATCTACATCTGGATGAACTTCAATCAAGCCCTTATATTAAACTCATGAATAACAGGAATAAAACCCAAATCAGATGAAATGAAAGTCCTGCAAACTGCACTTCATATAGTTAAGATAGCTTGAATGAATGTTATATAAAATAACCACCGTCACAGACAGTCAGTCCCCTCTTGGGTTTTGTGTTTGTGTACCCAGTGTGCGAGGAGGGCAGTGTGCCCGATGCTGTTTTAATTGGCATGGCAGAGTGCCAAGTGATGGATGGATGGCTGGGTGGAGAGAGACTGTCTCTCAGTGTCTATCTCTCACTGTGATGGTTTCTGAGACAGCCATCTGCTAGTTCCACAGGCTATTCTCAGCTCTGCTTCCTCGCACGAGCATCAACATACAGTCATAAGCACCCGCTCAGCTTTTTTGCTTTCTGTAGTGTTTGTGCATAACTACTGTATGTACACTCGAGAAGCCTGTTTTCGTAAGCCAACACTGCTATTACACTAAAGCACTGTAGAGATGTGAAAAAAACACTGAAAAAGGATAGCCTTTTAAGATGTTCTGGCGAGTTTCAGCAAACCGTTGTGTGACTGTGGCTGCTATCGGCTCTGCTTTTTTATCTTAAACCAACTCCTGAAGGAAATGTATGGTTCTTCAGCAGCTAAATGCTTTAGTCTGTACACTAGCTAGTCCCTGACTTTGTGTGTCTGTTGTGTTGTGCTTAGCAGATAGCATAGGGTGGGTTTTCCAACTGTTTTTTTGCTGCCTGCTGTGGAGAGGAATAATGTTGATAAGAGCAATGTGACTGAACCAAAATGGTGATGGGGCGTAAAACCAAAACAATGAGCTGAAAGATGCGATAAAACTCTGAAGAGTTGAAGAAAACCTTAGAGTGAATATGAATTGTATGTTGTTGCTGGGTCCTGTAAATTGTTTGCTTGATGGTTACCCTTGAGGAAACACTAACAAACACCAAGCCACCATCTCTCAAAATTGAGGCTTCATCCCCACACAACCCTTTTTTTCAGATGTTCCGTATCTTGTTGTCTATCAAAGCAAACACACAGCTGTTTATCAACTGCACACTGTCAGCTCTGCGGAGTCTAACCTCTCTTTGTTTGCCTGTGTGTTCACAGCTCCTGGGCTTCGTGTACGCCTGTTATGTTGTCAGCGCTATCACCGAGGAGGAGGACAGCTGTGAGTTGCTTTACCCCCCCCCACACACACACACACACACACACACACACACACACATTCTTGAAACAGATCATTGCAACAATTAATGAATCGTTGCAGGTCATTACATTTCATTTCAGCTGAAGCCTTTATCCAAAGCGACTTGCAATAAGAATCACATTCAGTTCTGCTTACACTGATGAGATGAAAACACCCTCATTGGGGAGAACAGGGCTACATCTTTCTTCATCTCCCTCACTTCCTATCCCACCCCACACCACCACCTCTTCAGCTCTCGCCTGTCTCCCTCCTCTCCTCCCCCAGCCAGCTGTACCCTCTCTCTCTCTCCCCTTTCCCCAGAACGAAGCAGCCATGTGTTCCCTCTCCACACCTCCTTCAGCCCATTATTTCCTTTCTCTTTCAACGTATCCTCTCGTCGCCTCTTCTCTCCTCCTCCTCCTCGGTCTGTGTGGTCCTCGCTGTTGTTGTAGACCTCCTTTAATGCACTCTGGCTTTCACTTTTCTCACTTTCTTCTCTCCATGTGC
Organism: Gymnodraco acuticeps; assembly: GCF_902827175.1. NCBI lineage: Eukaryota > Metazoa > Chordata > Actinopteri > Perciformes > Bathydraconidae > Gymnodraco > Gymnodraco acuticeps. Next base: position 2,223,323 of record NW_022992284.1, read on the forward strand.
CCCCTTGTTTATCGCTCCAGCTGTCTGTCGCCTTTCAGGGTGGCTTGTTTTTATACCGCAGGACTGCACCTCCCCCACTCTCTTGTTCATAAACACACCTTCCTTCCTTGTGCCTGTCTCTAACGCAGCTAATCCGACATGAACATCCTTCCTCTGAGGTTGCTCAGTGTTTTCAGTACTGTATTTCACGTCGGTGTCAGCGTAAGTTGGTCTGCGTTAAACCTTTAACATGGAGTCACATGAGGGCAGGAGTTGACTCTCATTCTTTCCCTGTCCTATTTAAGGTGTAAAGGGTGTGGGAAAAGACGACAGGGGGTCGTGAAATGAGTCATAAGAGAAGGGGAAACCTTAGATCGACACTTGTGATAAATGACTGCTGTGACCTCATAGGCAGCAGGTCAGAGGTCCTGCTGGAGGTTAGCCAATCAGAGGGCAGGAAACATTCGATCTAAGGGTTAGTTGCAGTCATAAATATCTGATTAGCACCGCAGTAACTCTCCAACACGCATAGCGATGTCCACATGCATAAGAATCTGCCTGTAGAACATTTTCGTCAGTGCTGTGAAACCAAATGGCTGAATGTATATGCTCTCTGTGAGGATTAGAAGATTAAATGGAGTTTCTCAGGGAAATAATCCCACATACTGTACGTGATTGTTAGAATACTAATTATGAAGTATCCTGAGCTGGGCTGTAATCATGTCAATCCCTTTTTAAAAGACACTCGAACTCCAATTTAATTTGAACACAGCGTAATGCACAAAGCAGTACATGCACTAATTGTATCTTAAACAGCAGACTCTTGTAATTTAGGGGACTTGTGATGTGGTTTCTGTGTGTGTTCCTGTAGACGAGTGGTATGGAAGTTCTTTGGTGGTCACATACCAGAGATTCACTGGCTGTGAGTGGTTAGCATCACCACCCCCAGCTCTGGGCAGTACCACTTAATCACCAGTCACCCCTAAGTAATCCCTGGAGGGCTATACCATTTCAGCATGTGAGTCGAGTCAACTAAAATAAAAAAGGACTTTCTCCATAATGACTTCCTTTTGTCTTGTAACATTTTAACTTTGCTCTTCCAATGTGTGGAACAGATTGTGTTTGTTTGAACTGACGATCATTCACACTCAGAGATCAAAATATCAAAACAGAAATAAGGAAATTTTGTTTAAAAAAAAAAAAAAAGCCTGAGGTGAGAACATAACATGGGATTTTTATTGTAGTAGTATTTAAAAAATCAAAACAATATTTGAATACAGCTAAGGATCATTTTTCACAACAGAAATGTTGATTTGCCATGGCCAAATAAGCTATTCACAATTTGAAGTTGTTTTTTGTTAAACACAATGTTTTACCTAGCTATTGGTTTTAATGATTTTTCGGTTTTTCTCTAATCCAGGCTGTGCTGGAGTAAATCTCTGCTGCATTGCTTCCAACTGCTAGCTCTTTGTTATTTATAATAAGCCCTTTAATTACATGCCCACACACCTACACACACATTTGTTCAGGCAGACACAGGTGCAAAGACACACACACACACACACTGGAAGCTGCACAGGAACCAGCTGAAACATTCTGCCGCTCTCATTTTCCCGCTCTCATTTGATGTGTAGATTAAAGAAATGTTCTGCATTGACCTCCCTGGCTGCCTCAGCAACTCTCCTCCTACTCACAACTTTTCCTTCTCTTTACTTCTCCTGCATAGGCTTTATCCCAGTTCTCGGTTCCTCCACAGTAAGTGGAAATAATCATCTATGAGAATCCAATTTTAGTGTGTTTTAGAAATATTTCGCTCTCTCCCTCTCCTCTCTGTCTCTTTCCCCCATCTCTGGATTTCGAGCTTTAATGAGGTGCGCTTGTAAAATGTTAGAGGTCTCTGGTCCCTCGTTTTATCAACCTCATTAAGCGCTTGCTGGTCAATAACTTCCACAGTTGATTGCCCCTCTCCAAGAGAAGAATGGTTGGATGAATGCACAGGAGGGAAAGAAAGAGGGGGAAAGACGGGAAGAGGAGTGTGGATGGGAGCTGAGGGAGGTGTTTGTCAGGAGTAAGCCAAGGAGGGGGAAAGGAGTCGGGGCAAAATGCAGGAACAAACAACACAAGACAAGATGAGCTTTTCATCAATAAGGAGATAAGACAGGAATTCCTCTCACACCAAGCACTCTCTCACTCTCTAGGCCAGGGAGACCAGTAGATTTGAGTGCTCAAGCTTGCGTGAAGAATAACCGAATGAAACACACACTCGTGCACACACCCACACACGCACACACCCACACACACACACACACACACACACACACACACACACACACACCACACACGTACACGCAAGAGGCCAATATGACACAATGGGCAGAATGAAAAGCATCATATATACCATCAGCTGGTTCATTTAGTTCCCCCATTTTAACTTGTCTCTGTCAAGTGCTTATGTGTAGATATATATATATATACAGAATGCATTTGTGTTTGTGTTTAGCTGACTGTGTGTGACTGACTTATTGTCGCGTGTGGGTGTTTGGTGTATTTGTGTGTGTGCATTTGTTACAGAGTTATCGGTGGTGAGCAGACACACCGACAGAGTGAGTGGTGGGGAAAATCCTCTTTGTAAAGTAGGTCATGGAGTTAGAAGCCTAGCGTTGGGATAAGCTTGCTTTAGCATGTCTGCTAATTATGCTGCCGCCCTCTGTGCTGAGTCACATCCCCAGAAAATCCTCCGGAGCAGACAGAGACACCAGCTTATCCTCGGGTTGTAAAAAGAGTGAAAAGGTCAAAGGATTAATACAAGTCTAACTCTGTTTTTATGTTAACACCTTTAAAACATAATGAAAAAGCCAGGTAAAACATTGTGTTTAACAAAAAACAACTTCAAATTGTGAATAGATTATTTGACCATGGCAAATCAACATTTCTGTTGTGAACAATTATCCTTAGCTGTATTCAAATATTGTTTTGATTTTTTAAATACTACAGCTAAAATGGATTCACAAACAAAGACCACACCATGGTCATATTTCTTTAGTTAATATTTATTTAGTGAAAACTTCTACACACCGATTATCCACCTAAGGATGAACAATTTGAGGGCAAAACAATTTGACAAAAAATGTAAACAAATATCAAAATGTACTCAAATCTGCCTTTCTGCCGCTTTCAGTATAAAAACCTACACTTTGCTTGTTGAATTAGAAATCAGCAAAAATTAACTTTGAAATGCATAAAAATTCATCAATACTAAAATAAGGATGTTTTCTATATGCAATATCGCAGTCTTTCACAATGTATTTATTGCGCAGGTTGACAGTCCCGATTAGGGCTAACACACACTGGGCTAGATCGACACTATCAGTGTTGTTGCACTTGTTAGTACACAGAGCTTGTTCCAAGCTGGGAGAGTAATTGAAAACACCTGCTTTGGTGTACAGAGCCTTTAATCTGCATTTTGATTGGGTACATTTGAAAGTATAGCAAACACAAAGTGTCCAGCTGTCCTTGTTGTGGTTCACTTTTGGGATTTACTCTGGGTAACAATATGTTTGACCTTTTATGTACCGTTTTATTTTCACCACCATGTCAACTTATTTTGGGACTGTTTTTTCAGTTATAAACCAACATAGTTAGAATCTGTTTTTCTTTATTAATATTGAATCAAGTTCTATACTGTAGTAATGGGCATGATGACTGGTTAAGTGCATGCTTGGAGATACATCTTACAACAGAGTGAAAGCGTGTAGGACATTGTGACAAAAAGGAAGTTGGCAGTTTAATTGACCAAGACACAAACATTAGGATTTAACACCCTGACACTAAAGGTGCACAAACGACAAACAGATCAAGTATTTTCTGTATTTGTGTTTCTAAGGTTCTGATCTAAGCCTAATTAAACAAAAAATGATGCTCTCATGGTCCATTATTTCCTGAAAGCATTCTCCTCTTTGCATGGGGATAAACTTTAAGTACGCTCTCAATCAAGCATACCTGAAGTTCTCATATGCAAAATAACAAAGCAAAACCGGTCTTTTAAGAAAGTGAGTAGCCTGGATAGCCGTGTTGGCTGTGTAATGGTGCGTGAGGACAGAAATGTCAGGCTGCCTTTAGATAAAATCAGGCGGTCTGCCACATCCTCCTATTCATTTGTGTGGGGTATTCTGGAAAAAACATGTAACCAGGGAGTCAATGAGAAAGTACAGTAAACATCCCTTCCTCTCCCTGCATTTGATAATGTGTTTCCTGCACAAAGCTCCAGCAAAAGGCACAGTCTCTCAGCCTATTTGTGTCTATCTGCTGTAAAATGAAAGAAGATGCCTTTAAGTGCACAAAATGGCCGATTTGGTGACAACTCCACACTGCTGCACACCCCTGCAGGTAATCACCTCATCAGCTGATCTGGTGGAAATTCAGCAGACAGGCTTTTAACTCACCTCTGCCAGTGTTACAGACAAGCCCTCAACTATCTGTCTGGCCTTTATCTCTGTCCATGTCTCTCCTGGTTTTTCTCTCTTGATCTTTCACACAAGCCACACTTTGATTCTCACCAACCCTGTTTCTCCCTTTTGGTCTTTTTCCCCTTTATATATGTGCCTGTGTTTCATTTCATGGTCAGCTCGCCAAACACACACTCACTGTGGGAGATGCCAAATTCTCCTGTATTCCACTGGCTCAGTACAGGTCCTCTGATTTCAACCACTTGACCTGAATCATAATCACATTACTAAACTCCCTGCTTCTATAGGAGCACCACATACTGTAGATAACGTTACTATTGACCTGCATTCCTTATATTTCTTGCATGTTTTCACACAAGTGAAAAACAGCTCGCTCCCTCTGCATGGAAAAAACTGAGTGTTAGCCCCTTTGATCGTATAACAGGATGACATGCACTCATCGGCTGCCAATAACTGTTTCCATGGCCACTATCCACACCAGAGGGGCAATTCAAATACACATTTCAACATGGAACGTTTTCTATTTTTACTGATGTTTTCTGATCATGTTTTTAAAACGTCCATCCACAAGTGCTTCAATCACCCGTCGAGAATGATGAACAGTCCATTTGCTGTTTTCCACAATTTGATCCAAGCAGGTATTTTTGCTGATAGAAAGCTTAACAAAGGCTCTGTTGTGCCTCTTGAGGACAAACAGAGCCTTTTAGACCTTCAAGGTTCAGTGAGCAGCATAGAAGATCCACCTCAAGGTCAGGGGCAGAACAATGTGTGTAATAATTAATGGGATAAAGATTCTACAGCCATTTTCAGACTGACATACACTATAAAGTATGTAGGATGGATGGTGCACAGGGTTATATATGAGGCTTTTAACAAGGGGCAACAACTAATGATTTGACAGATTTGATGTCTATTAGAGTAAGAGCAGGTATAGTGGCACTTAGAGGCACCTGTTGAGGCAGATTCTGAGCTGCCATGTTTATTCAGGGGAAATTGACAGGGAGCATTAAGCTCTTGTACAGCGATGCACTGAATTCCCATGTATACGACAGATATATAATAACAACCACAGTAAAAAACAAAGTGATGGAAAAATCCAGTTAAAATCCTACCAGCAGACATGTTGGGGAAGATGCAGCAATATAAACAGTATTATGATGACAACAATAAATCAGGCTGCCAAGAAGAAAGGATATAACAACAGTAATAAAAACAATAACATGTTCAAATGTCAGATAAAACCAATGAATAACAACTCTGTCTGCAAATTATCCAAAGCAAGAACACAGTGCATATCATCTAGCATACACATACATATCCGTCAAATTTGAATGCCTCATCAATTGAAGGATTATTGATAGGTGGTGATATCCAATGCTAATTATACCATAATTCCTATGAATACTGCACAAGACACATGGCAAGATGATGGCTTTTAAATGCAAAGGTGTCCTGTCATGAACAGTTTGATCTGTTTTTGTTGTTGGAGGAAAAATAAGTAGTCCTTACAATTCAACCTCTTGAGACCCTGAATTTTCCTCCCAATTTTACAGCAATGCATCCAAAATGTTCCATGATACTTCAGTCTGAACCCAAGTGCTAGCTGCTGTGTCTTAAAATTGCTACCATCATTATCATCTAGCTGTTTTCCTTAGCACAGCTTATGGTGGCAGAGAATGGGTCCCTACCTGCTTCTAATGAGAAAATCAGTGGCACAGAAAAGAGCAGGGTACCGGTCTTTGTGTGTGTCTGTGTTGGTGGGATGTGTGTGTGGGTGGGTGGGTGGGTGGGTGGATGTATTGTACAGATGAAACTCAGAATCCCAGGAAACCAGGGCAGGGTCAAAGGAAAGGGACAGCCCCCCCCTCCCCACCCACTGCACCATGTGGCTCTCGGCTCTCATCCTGCTGACCTATCAGTATTCAGCAGACCACCCTGCCTCCTCTTATCAGGGCTGAACTGATCTGGCCTTACAGTAGTTTCCATGGCTGGCCAGTGACCCCCCCCCCCCCATAGATGTTGGTTCCCTTAAAGAAACAGATCCGCCTTTTTTTTATCCTCTAAAACGGGTTCCCAACATTCTTTTTTAAATGTGTTTCTGTGGTGAACACTAAATGAAATAATTTGTTATGGTTTGAATCATAGTTTTTAGATGTCACGGGATAAGGGCACGGTGAAGACTTAACTTTAAAAAAAACAACACAGAATTTGTATTTAAAAAATAGGCAATTAAAACAATGTATGATTATAAAAAACACAAAACAGGCAGCTCTTAAAGTTCCTTACATTAACAGGAAAACTCATCACATGTAATAGTCACAGGAAATAAGCTGCTCCAAATCCACCCAGAATTATTGTTTTATACAAATGACCTGCAGTTGCTATGTTCACTATTTTGATTACATGTAGAGTGTATCAGTTGATCTGTATTCTTATTGTTATGCATTGTATATTAAAATATCCATTACATATGTCACTAAGGGTCTTCAGTTACTTAATGATAGAAATGGGCCCCTAACAATAAAGGTTGGAAACCACTAAAACTAGGATCTGCTTTTTGTTTGGCGTCTTCCTCCACTGAATCAGTTTCTCCTCTCCCTCCCCACATGGTGTTCACAGCTCCTGGACATTCTGGCATCTTTCACATGTTCTCCTCCAACCTAATCTCTTTGGCCCCCTGTCAGTCAGAGTGACAAGCGTGACGCACCCCGTCCAACCCTCTCTTTCTCCCCTCTCAGCCTTTGTGTCCCCTCTAGAGTTGCTAGTCTTTTCCTTCATCTCAGAAATATCTCTCTGGATCTGTGCAAAAACACACAGCACTTTGGTTACCAGCATGTTTCGTCTCTTTTTCCCAAGTGACATGAGTCATGACAGTGGTGTGCTCATCTGCACATGGCCTACAGTACAGTGTGAGAAAATAAGCAGAAAGGCTTGAGCGTTCGGTCGCCGGCTGAAGGTCACCTCTGTTTCTGAGCGATAAAAAGGTTTTGACTATTTTGACAGCTGGCCGGCTTTTACCTGTTCCCGAGCTTCATCATCGCCCCAGGCAGACGCACAGATAAAAAATAAAAAGTTAGTTAAAACTAAAAAAAGACTTGTATTGCTCTTGGCAAGCTGCCTACCTTTCAACATCACTTCATTACATCTGTTCCCACTGCGTCTTATTTCATTTCTCACTCAGCTGTGTGCTTTTATTATTTTTTCATCAGACCTGTCTTTTTATTTATGTCAGTGTCTTTTTTGTTATCATTTGTCTTTTGATTTACTCCATAATTTATGTGTTTAATCCTTTGTTTTCAGTTGATTTTATTGGTGGATTTGACCCATTCCCACTCTACCATGTCAATGAGAAACCATCTCATCTCCTCTTAAAGCCCATGTACCTGTAAGTATGTCATGCCACCATATGTGTGTGTCTCTGGTTTTAAAATGTGCCTGTAAGAGCACACATGTGTAAATATTAACATTATCCGTTGCCTTTTGGGGCCACATACAATTTGGGTTTTACCTGTGTGTTGCCTGCTTATTATTTATTATTTCTCCAAAGACTTTCATGAATCAGAACAGCTAATCTCAACTCAAGGCCAAATTACTCTCATGTTCCAGAGCTCTGTTAATGTTTGATCAGGATTCAGGAGTTTACAACACAACACTGACTAGCACTGATGGCTCTGGAGCTGTCAGGGGCGTAAATGTCTTTCTGAAACATGCCACATCCTGTCAGAGGGCTGTTGAAAATATGAAGGCCTCTCATGAAGTGTGTGTGTGTGTGTTGTGTGTGTGTGTGTGTGTGTGTGTGTGTGTGTGTGTGTGTGTGTGTGTGTGTGTGTGTGTGTGTGTGTGTGTGTGTGTGTGTGTGTGTGTGTGTGTGTGTGTGTGTGTGTGTGTGTGTGTGTGTGTGTGTGTGTGTGTGTGTGTGTGTGTGTGTGTGTGTGTGTGTGTGACAACTACCTGAAAGAAGCATATGGAGAAAAACACACACAAATCTGTCAAAAATTGGATTAATCAATTATGTTATGCAAAGAACTTAATAACAATAAGTCTGGGAAGTCATGTTATAATTATCTTCCCACATGACATGAATATTTTATTAGCTTCTTGACAGTTTAATCAGCTCCGTCTCTAATGGGAGAGAGGAAGTTTTCTTCTCCCCCAATCTACCGCCGGGAGTTATATCCAGGAGACATTTTTCAAGGGGGAATTTGTGTGTTTGACTGTGAGTTGCCTAACAACCGCTTACTCTCTTCTTTCTCTTCCCATGTTTCTGTTCTCTGCAGGTCTCCGTAAATAAGAGAGCGTCCCGCGGGGAGGTGACACAGCAAATTCCCACGGAGACAAAATGGCTGTTGTGACACAAACATCCCAATTCACTCGGGCACGCCAGACATTCCTCCCCTTTCTTCATTTCAGTTCTTTAAAACATGTCATTTACTGGTCTACTGCCCAGAAAAACCAACAATTCTCAGTCAGGCTCCATTGTTTTCCAGGGAGGGATGACGGGTTACGGGAAAGGAGGGATTTTGATGAAACAAAGCCTCATATTGTGTAATATGTAATGGGAAGTATCAATCTTATTCTGTGAGTTCTCTGCTGAGGTTCCATTGCTGTGACCTTCCTATAGTGGTCTAATACTCCCCAAGACTGTATAGAGCATATAAATACATTATGTGTGTAATCAGAGACTCTCTAGCGTTCCCAGTCTGTGGTGCTGTGTCTTAGAGGACTCTGTGATTTAGCATGTTACTGCTGGTTTGGCTCAGATCTTGGCCAGAGGGCTGAATTACAGTGTAGCCCGTGGAATGAGCCATTGTGCGCTGCCTGTTTACTTTAGGCCAGGATCTGTGTGCATAAATACACAAGCAAAGCAGGAAGAGGCAGGGGAGTGGAGAGGTAGAGGGAGGGAAGGGAACAAAAGCACCAAGCCTACAGGGGCATCTGTCAAAAATAGAAAATGTAAATAATGAAACGAGAAGAGGGAAGATTTGGGGGCTTTAGAGTTTGAAATGTGAATTATGATGAATGCAAGAGCGTTTAAGAGATGTTCAAACACAAGGAAGGCCATGTGAGTCTTACTTTTATTTCTGGCATCTTATTGTGACTATTTTCAACCAACAGCCATGTCAGTATTTCTCAAGAGTATATGGTGATAAAAGAAAGCTTTGTTTTCACTTTGCTTCTTCTCCTCTAGCTATTGACACATTGAGCGGCTGACAGACAGTCAAGAAAAGGTTGCACCACATATTTTAACTTTAAGAAAACAATATAAATGCTTTTACTTTTCATATTGCATACTGGAACGTTGATTTGAATGGGTATGGTCTGTCAGTTGAACAGTGTTGATTCTCAATGGTGATAGTCTCATTTTTGGTTGTTTTATAGCATGTTTTTTACAGGGTTTGTATTGTAAGTATGTGTATAACATATTAAGTAATGACGAAATTGCAAAACTGATGTCTTAAACTGGCTGTGTATACGCTGGTTAAATATAGCAACTCAAAGCTTCTGCTGAGTAGTTTCTTACTCAGATTAATTGTATTCTGACCAAGCTATGTTACACATTTATATTTAGGCAAATGTGGGTCATAACTACTATACTGATTGGTAGCACTTTTTGTTGTTAATAGCAGATCTTTTAGAAGTAAAGTCGGATCCCTGTTGCCTTACTGGCTGTGTGAATCACTACTGCTCTCTGGTGTTCAAAGAGTTCATGTACAAGTTGCAAGGCTGCTGCGTATCTGCTAGGGTCCATAAATCCCCATGTTTTGTCTTAAAAATTATAATTTTCTATCTGCAGATTACAGTTAATTTTACAATAGTATGTTTTTTTGTAATTGCCATGTTGGAGGAGGTGACTGTCAAACCTATTGTTTTAGTGTTACACTTGGTCCTTTTCCTTATCATTCAGGTCAGGATCAATTGTTGCCTACCAGATTTAATTGCAAAACATTTTTGTCCGATTTCAATATTTCTTGGTGCTATGTTTGAAATGTTTTACTTCGCATTTTTGGGGGGAATCAAAAGCTTTCTGAACAAAGGAGTTCATTCTGTCGTCAGTCTTCTTCTTTTTTGTCAGCACCTAAAAATATCTCGCTGTGTGTCAGATTCCTCTGTGATAGATGTTTTTCACTGCCAGATAACAGTCCACAAACTGTTATGATTCTAAAATCTGACCTCTTTTGCCATATTATTTCAGATTGATGAGTGACCTAACTTGATTGGATTGGTCACCCCTCTATTGGCAAGATGCAATAATTCATGTCTTGTCTATGTCTCTAAGGTTTACCTGGTAGGCTTACTGGTGTGTGGGTTAGTGAAAACACAAAGCACCTCATATTGTAACATATTCAGTATTGGTAGTAAATGCTACTATGTAAAAACTAGTCTCCCTCTCAGTGCAATACAGCCTCTTCCTAAACCCCGGTGACTGGAATTAGTTGAGACCTGGTATGGGTTTGTGTGTATGTGCTAGTCTCCACTGAAAACGTTTCCACCTGTTTGTAGATAATTATTTTTCTTTGTATGTGAAGTGGAAAACATATTTTTTTGTTTCTCTCTCTTCTATTTTGTGTCCTGTGATGCCACACCCCATGTGACCTGATTGTGTAATCCTATTTATCCAGAACTGTGCTTTGTGCTCCTGTAAATAGATGTTTGTTAATAAAAGAATGTGCTCTTTTAATTATGTGTCATTCAGTAGATGTGTTGTGCATTTAAAAAGTGTTCTTGGTAAAGTACATAAATAATGATACATACTCATATTGAACAGCTTTAAATGTTTATTATAGAAAACGATCTGCAAACTCTGACCGGAGTTTTGTATCACTAGTAGGTCAAATTAATACAGATTTAGACCACTCATGCAACACCTGTGAAACAGCATTTTATCACTACAGCGTTAGGACATGAAAGCACGAACGCTGCCTCTAATCACCGCTCTGCAGATTGGACAGTGACGCAGGCTGGCAGCGCAGTCCCCGCACACCACCAAATGACCACAGGGGATGAAGACGATGGACACCAGTTTGTCCATGCACACCTTACAGGTCCGCTCCTCCTGCAGCTGTCTCAGTAGCTCCTCAGGGCTCGGGTCCTTTACTGTTCGAGAAACCACAAACAGAAGGTCAGATGAGCTTTATATTACACACATAATATTTACCAGCCAAGTGTTGAATCTGCAAAGCAATCAAATGTCAGCAACATATTGAAAAGTGTTACAAGCTCAAACGTTTCTTATTTTCCTGCAAATCATACAGCCTAGGCTTTGACCTCTGACCTTGCTCTCTGACGCGTGTTTGAGTCCTCACAAGTCCAGCACTGGAGCCCTGCACAGTATCTGTCTCTGAAGGACAAAATGTGAAAGAGAAAACTGTCCATTGTAACATTGATGTTTACGTCATGTTATTGCTTATATGAAAATGGTCAAAAAGCTTATGACAGATTGTATTTGAAGGTGACAATGGAAAATTACAGTGCTTCCGCATGTATTAAGGTAATTGTTATTATTGTATTAAGATTTTGGTAAAACTAACAATATATCATTGTAAAAATACTTTAGTACAAGCTACAGTCTTGCATTAAGAAAATCATCATTCAACTGTTTTCCCTAAAGTATCAAAAGTAAATCCAACTACTGAAGACTCATTAATTTGTAAAACATCCAGCCTGAACCTAAATAAATGGAGATCAGAAGCCATAAACGTTGGAAACCACTGGCTTAATATTTAACAATGTTCTCTATTTTAGGTACTGTTAAATATTTAATCCGAATGAATGTCAAGCAAAACATACAATATTTTTCTCTGAATTTTAACGGAGTACAAGTAAAATAAAGTAGCATAAAATGGAAATACTCAAGTAAAGTACAAGTATTCCAGAAATATACTCAAGTACCATACTTGAGTATATTAGTTTGTGTCTTCCCACTGCCTGTTACCTCTGCTCTGTAGTCCCCTCTGTCTGTCCTCCTGCTCCGCCTGCAGCACGTCAGTGACCAGGTCGGACACAGAGGTGTAGTGCTGACCTGACAGAAGGTACTTGGTCTGCACCAGACTCTCCACCAGGCTCGCCTCAAAGCCCATCTGCAGCACAGTCTGCACCACAGGAGAGAGCATGGCCGAGGACGCTCCCAGACCCCCGACCACATCTGGGACATGAGAGGGGGGGAAGAGGTGAGGAAGACACAAGCAGTGACCAGCCACAGAGGACAACACATCTACATATCGACTCCATGTTACATTAAAGGGGACCTATCATGCAAAATGCACTTTGAGATGTATTTTATACATAAATGTGTGTCCCCGGTGCGTCGGGGAACTCACGCAGCGTCAGAAAATAAAACCCTCTCTCTTTTCCTCCGTACCCAAATCTTTTAAAAACAGGGGTACAACGAGTGGATACAGATTTGCTGCCGATCTGACGTCAAATCGGCAGTAGACCCACAGAAAATTGCTCAGAAACAATGCCTGACGTGTTTTGGACGTAATATCGTCTTTGTTTACATTAGCAAGCCTCGTTAACACTCAGAGCTAACCTGTACTGTAGAGCACATGTGTTTTAAAAAGCAAGAAATAAAAAAAGGAACTCGCCTTGTGATAAACCCGCAAGAGAAAAAGCATTTGAGCTCCATACTGTTTCAGAAATAATCTTTTATGTGGTTTAGAACAGCAGAATTTAACTTTATCTCCGGTAGAATTCTGATCAGGCATTAGCTCCGCCTTCTCTTTTTTTTTTTTCAGGCTAAGGACCCATAATCCGCGTTTCTCTAACAGGGCTGCAAAAGAGGGGTATGAGCAGTATGAGGCATGGCTACAATGGGTGAACTGTTTGGTATTTTAAGCAACAAACTTCACAGATATGTTTTGTATAGGTATGGCCCTACATATAGGTTTCCAATATAGCATAATAGGTCCACTTTAACTATAGGGACATTTACAAGGGGAAACATAAGATGTAATGACAAATGGTGCATCTACTTGTACCTTAACATTTTAAACCACTTACCTTTAGTGTACACATGCTGAAATAGATTATAATTGTTATCCTACATTTTATGGTAACCACGGGCTACTGCAATCGTATAGCAAACATTAGCTGCAGTTATTTCATTTGTAGCAGCGTGTCAAATAAAAGTAATGGACCTACTTTATTTCAAAGAGTAAGAATCTAATTAAAGATTTTAAGCAGTGTTGTGGTGTGCTTTGTCAACCTTCTTTGATCAACCTTGTGCCAGAATAATTGAATCAACTGGTTGCAGCATTTATTTATTTCTGCTTGCACAACCTGCAATGCTCCCATCAATGTTTACTCTATCTACTCTTTTGTGTGAACAAGCAATAGTTGATGTTGACACTTTGATTCTTTGCACCGCTGGCTGCACAAAGATAATTATTGGCGTCAGAGCAGGCTGCTATCTTGTTATCCAGTCTGCTTATGGCGCGTTTCCACTGCAGGCATCGCTCGGCCTCGCTCGGTTTGGTTAAGCCTTATTAGGCCCGGCTCACTTTGAATGCTGCACTTCCATTACAGTTTAGGAACTGGGGCAGTTACTATAGTAACGCAGTGTAGGCGGAGCCGTGACGTCATCTTCAATGAGAGCCCCAGAAAAACAACACAGCCGTTAGCTCTTAGCACTCAGAGCTCACAGCTCCTCATATCTGTTCAGAAACTAGACAAAAGTTAAACAAGTACAAACCACAGACTGCCTGTGAATGGCGAATACAGTCGCTGGTTTATTTATGCCTGTATAGGCCGTTGTTGTGAGTGTGGACGGTCGGAGCATATATAACGTTAGCTTAGCCAAGCTACATTTAGAAAACACGCATTTTAAAAGGGTTTTTCGCCTGCCGTCTGTCTGCAGACTTGTCAAAGCATTAATTCATGATTTTTACTAACCGGTATCAGTATGTTGTTACTTCGGCATCATTTTGAAACGTGTATTACAATTAAATCACGGTCATATGTTCATCTTGTTGTAGTTGTAGCTCCCTTGCCAGCGATTCTCTCTCTAGTTTAGCATACTCAGCCCGACTCAGCCTGGTTGTTCCTGGCCCTAGAACCACGATTTAGTCGGGCCAGAAAAAAGGTGAAAAAGTAGACTCGACCCAAAACTAGGCCAAGTGGAAACGCAACCAAAAACGGGCCCCGCACGACTCGGCACGCTTAAAGCGAGCTACCCGCTGCAGTGGAAACGCGCCATTAGTGGGATATACATTGTTGGTAAATACCATAGACTGTATGGTAACTAAATACCCAGCATTCCTTGCTTTTTTAAATGTCATTTGACTTACCATTTCTGGATCCAATATCTCTGCCTGTAGGAGTCTGTGATCCAACCTAGAAAAGTAAAGTGACCATATTTTTTATTCATTGGTCAAAGTCGGCAATTACAAAAAATGCCATTTATGAATGTGTGATTATTATGTCTGCACTACCAGACTTTATTCTGAACAGATAGGAGGGATGAAAGCTCTCACCACAGTCTCACCCAGATGGAAATGAGCATCCTGTATGTTGCTGATATACTCCCTTCCTCTCGCCTGGATTAAAAACTCACATCTGAGAAATATAAAGACACTGTTTTATAATCTGCTGAAGCATTAAAGCAGAACACAAAACCAAAACGTTACACTGCTTTTATATTGAGAAGACATTTTCATTTGCCAGTGCAAAGATTGGCAAGTAATGCATTGAACTGATTTCTTTATCTGTGTGTTATAAGTCCTGCTGTTACCGTGGGAACCACTTGGCATGCTCCTGCCAGGGGTCATCTCCTGCCTCCCAGTTCCTCAGCCCTCCGTCACAGTAGAAGCATTTCACATTGTCACCGTGGCCTGTAGGGGTAAACAGCAATGCCGTGAGAGGAGTCTAATGACACTAACAATTTAACACAGACCATCTCATTACACTCCTTTAGTCTTAAATTCACAAAAACATCGCTATATACGTCAGATTGTAAAAGGAATCAATATCGTCCAAGAACTGAAACCTATAATGTGACAATAGGGTGAATTAACTCCTCTTTGACCGTCGCAAAAAAAACAAAACAATATGAGCTTCACAAAAGCACAATTCATTATAGGGTTACTTTATGTATTGTACTATTTTGTATTGGTTTTCACAATATTGTGCCCACTCTGTGTGTTGCCTGAAGCTGTGGGAGCCCTACTTCTTTAGCAGCCCCAGCTCTGTCCAGCGTGTTCTGTCCACAACATCATGACTCAGCAGGACAATTGTACCATGAACTCTCTCACAAAGAGAGGTCGCTCTAGCAGTGACTGGGACAACGCTGAATCTTTCACTCAAATGTTCTCATGGACACTCAAATGCTGGTAAATGTTAAGACATTAGAGAAGTATGATATACTTTTATTCAAACGTAATAGTGAGACAATGGTGTACCTGTGTAGAAGAATCCTGCTCTGGCAAGAACATCTGGTTGGACTGAGGCATCTGTGGGCCAGTTGTGGAAAGTAGTGTGCCGGGAATCCTCTGCCTCCATCTCTGGGTACACCGCCTGTCCAGATGTGCCCTGTTCATCCATAGTCATCCTCTGGAGTTGGCTCATAAGTTGGCCATCCACGGAGTCAGAGGATCCGACTAGAAGAGCAATATTCCCCACAGATCGACCCAGTATGAAACTGCAAGTGGGGAAATGCCTCTTGTGCTCTTCGGCCGGGCAGTCCCCATGTACCCAACATCTTAAAATCCCTCCACAGCAGAAACATTGGACTTTATCCCCGGGGCCTTGAAAGAAAAAGCCCGCCTTGGCCAGCTCTCCAGATGTGACAGGAGCATCTGCTGGCCAGTTCTGAAAAGTTCGAAGTCTCGCCCCTTCTCTCCGCATCTGAGGCTCCTCAAGGATGTGCAGTGTAGTACTCCTGTCATCCGTCATTCTGTTGCTTGTAAGTTTTCCTTTCTCTTCTTGTCCTGTGCCAGTGATTCCTATTGCGGTCCATAGTGGTGCCCGCACTGAAGGTGAGTGCAGCACAACAGCTGAAATAATATGATCAGCTGCGGGGGCCTGCACCTACAGGAGACTGCTTTCCAGAAAAGCCGCCAAATGCCAGAATGTATGCTCATTGATCCTTGAATGGATGAAAGCGTGAACATGCCATGGGGCTCCGCCTCCTAGTAAAAACATGTGAAGCATTTCAGAACAATACTATAGCCTTACAACTAATATGATTATTAAAAGGGATGTTACTTTACTTTTATTCAAAATGTTGTTAAGCACAAGGTGTTAACTTTATAGCCTACAACTCAATGAAAGAAACCTATAACTTTTACAATTGAAGCAAAAATTGGCTGGTTGTCCTGTATCCTATAGTTGTTGAATATTATGGTCTACAATGGATCGGTGGTTGTGTCCTCTATGGCCTACACTACAGGAAGTAGAAATCCTTTGCTCTTGAGTTTGTGTGAATAAGTGACGATTAAGGAGTTAAGTGAGTTAAACAGATAAAATAATAAGCTGTGCGGTTATACTTGATTCTGAGGCTATATAACTTACAGGGTCAGGGTACACCCATGTAACCTTTTTAATGCGATGTGTTGTCTTTTAGAAAGCTTTTTTCGAAGACATAAAAAAGTATATTGTATGTCATATTGAAAACATATTGTTGGCTAATATGTTTGCAATTCATGATCACACTTGAAATAGCCAGACTTGAGTCAAAACACAAGTTACACAAGATGGGGAATTACCTGCTCTAATACTGTCAATATTGTGAGTAGAAAAATTCAGAAAATTACCACTTGTAAACATTAGGATCTAGGTTTGACCTTTGGCAGAGTTGGTGGATTCATCATTGCTGCCTCCTGGTGGTAACAGAGAGTAATAACTACATTCATTTAATGAGGGCTAGAACCAAATCAGTTCATGATACACTACTAGACATGACGAAATCCCCATGAGATAATATTTTTCAACCCGTTAAGTACTACATCCACTGTCTAACTTATACAATAAATAAACAGTCAAATGTCCAGTATAAATACGAGAAAGTAGCCTGGGTTGTTATCCATGATTGTCTGTCTTCCTCAGTTGAGTCACCTAACAAAAAAACTGAATACTGGTATTTGACCAATTTGTAATATTGTGTATTACAATTTGGCTTTTCACTTACAAAGAATGTGCTTTGGTTTTAGGTGCACATTAAGAGGAGCTTAACTAGATCAACACATCAAAAACATATACATACAAACATTAATCAGATACTTTAAAATAGCATACTATAATAAGTATGTACTGTAGGCTAGAATATGACGGTTTAGTGATTTTCAAAAATATTAAATGTGTGCCAAGTTCACAAGAGAGAAGATGTATTTGAGTGCTGCCACATCTTACTTTGCAATGCTAAAGTTTACTTTCTCCTTTTCCTACTTTGTATCATTTTTACATTCCAGTAAGTCTCACATGAGCACTGTGCTGGGTTAAAACATGGTTAAAACGCATCAGCTTTAGAGGCCCTGTAAGAACAGTCTGCTGATAGCACCCCAGGCGTTGTTTACAGATAGATTGCAGAAAATAGCACCAATATCAGTATTAAGTAAAGAAAACAATTCTAATTCACTAGTCATGAATTCATTTTCATTTTCTTGGTATTATCTTAATCACAGACAGAGGTGGAAGAAGTACTCATATCTTGTACTTGAGTGAAGTAGAAATACTAGTGTACACTGTAAAATATTACCATGATTTCACAATATTTAGCTGTAATATTTTACAATAAATTACTGTTTTACCACTTTACAGTCTCTGTAATGTTCACAATATAATACTGTAATTTTTAATTTCACAGTGAAATCAACGCAGGCACAGTTAATTACTGTGAATGTACAGGATAAATTATTACCAGGATTTCACAACATGTTACTGTATTTTCACAGTAAAATACTGTATTCAGACCATCCTCTGTGACAACACAACAAATAAAGTGATTTTCTTGCTTTTATCGCTCTTGCTTGGCTTTAAATACGAATTTCTTTCTTTGGTGCAGGTTTTACTTAAATTGAAAGGGGCACCGCTGCATGTGCCTTAAAATAAACGATGCAACACATCTATACAATTTAAATTGTTGTCTTGGCTTATTGTTTTCGGTGCTTCCATGGGCATTAATCATGAGACGGGCTCGAAAGTCAAAAAGAGGCATGGCAATTTAAACCCCCATGTCAGCACATTCTTCAGAAAAATGGTTGACTTTGAGTGGATGTCTGTGTAGACATGTGCTCCCCTCCTTGTTTTATTTTCTGTCTCCCTGCTACAGGTGCACCTGGTCTAGCCCCTGGCTCCGCCTCTGCCCAGGTGCACCTGGTCTGCTCTTGGCTCCGCCTCTGCCCAGGTGTTCCAAATTCCACTCAGCCGATAAAGAGATGCTGGAGGAGAAGGATGTCTCGCCTATCCTAATCTAATCAAATCAAATCAATCAAGTTTTATTTATATAGCACATTTATAAACGATTTTTGGTCGAGCCAAAGTGCTGTACATCAAATAAAAATAGCCTACAGTAGAGACACTTTACAGCAAATACAACAGCACAGATTGTTCAGAATATCAGTATGAGAAAAACGACACCCTTTATCCTTAGACCCTCACATCGTACAAGGAAAAACTTCCAGAGAAAACCCACAGTTTAAGGGGAAAAAATGGGAGAAACCTCAGGGAGAGCAACAGAGGAGGGATCCCTCTCCCAGGACGGACAGACGTGCAATAGATGCCGTGTGTAAATCGAAGAGATAATACATTTTACAGCATATAGACCGAATGTTAGGAAATGCATGTGTCTGTAATAAGAAGATGAATCCACGAGGATGTCAGCTACAATCCTGAGGAAGCCATCAGGGAAGCAGCATGGCGAGACCCAAGGCAGGACCGCAGAGACAGGTTCAGCCACGACCCGAAGTCCACGACTTAATCCAGAACTCAGGATAGAGGAACCAAGACACAGGACTACAGCAAGAGGATCAGCCTCGACTCCGGATCCCGGCGTAGATATAGATACAAAACAAGAAAAAAGATTTGGCTGGGTTAATCGGAACAAGAGAATACACAGACAGAGAGGGAAAAGGTCATTGGATAAAAGTTATTCTTGATAACCCACTAGAAAGATCTCATGAACTTCCCCACTCAATCTATCAAGACCCGAGCAGTTCTATTAGATATAGGATAAGAAACAGAGATAGGGAGCACAACATACTTTCTCTTCGTCAGATGCACTCCCCCGCTTATCTAAGCGAATCTGTACCCCGTTACCCTCTACAAGGCCATAGACCAGCAGAGGGAAAATGGGGGGTGTGTAAGGGTAAGGATTTTTAAGAATAAACCGCAAGGGTCTAAAGGGAAAAAAGATGAAATATAAGGTATTTTAAGTAATCCTATCTACTATTCCTATATTTGAATAATGTATAAACTATTTTTAAAATACTTTATTAAATCCTATGTTATGTTATAAATATTAAAATAAAGAACTAAATTAATAAATAAATAACTAAATAAATAAATAAATTAATAAATAGATAATTAAACAAAAGCCAAAGAGAAAAAGTGAGTTTTAAGTGTTGATTTAAAAACCCCCAGGGTCTGGGCCGACCTCACATGGAGGGGCAAAGTATTCCAGAGCCTAGGGCCAGCCGCTGCGAAAGCTCGATGCCCTCGGGTTTTAAGCCTGGTCTTAGGCACTATCAACAACAGCTGATCAGCCGACCTTAAGGCTCTGCCTGGGGTGTAGCGATGGAGGAGTTCGGCTACACGGAGCCAGCCCATTTAGGGCTTTGAAAACAAATAAAAGGAGTTTAAAATCTATTCTGAACCGAACTGGAAGCCAGTGCAATGAAGCCAGAATTGGGGTGATATGGTCGCGCTTTTTATGGCCAGTGAGAAGACGTGCAGCTGCATTCTGAACTAGCTGGAGGCGTCTAATTGAGGCCTGATCCATACCCACATACAGAGCGTTGCAGTAATCCAGTCTTTAGGTAACAAAGGCGTTAATAACCCTTTCTAGGTCTTTAAAAGATAAAAACGACTTGGTCTTAGCCAATAGTCGTATTTTGAAAAAGCAGGTCTTGACTACAGTGCTAACCTGCTTATCAAATTTAAAGGCGCTGTTGAAGGTCACTCCAAGTTTCATAACAGAGGGGAAGATATTTGTATTGAGGGAGCCCAGAATATCAACCGGGGAGACTGTTGGTTGGGGTCCAAAAAAGATGACCTCGGTCTTACTCTCATTAAGGGTGAGGAAGTTTTGGCTCAGCCAGGATTTAATCTCTGTTAAGCAGTCCTTCAACTGCTGTAATGAGTTGGCATTTTGATTGAGAGGCAGATAAATCTGTACATCATCAGCGTAACAATGGAAGGGGATATTATGTTTTGTAAGAATTGAACCTAGGGGCAGTATGTACAATAGAAAAAGGATGGGGCCCAGAATCGAGCCTTGGGGAACCCCACAGGTAAGAGGGGCTTTGGCAGAGGAGAAGACACCTAACTGCACTGAGATGCTACGGTCCGTCAAATAAGACCTGAACCATGCAAGAGGGAGACACTTTCAACGCCGGGAGACACTTTCCTTAGAATACCTCTTTGCCATTTTGAGCTGTAGGCCATATTTTTGCAGATGTGTTTATGTTTAGCCTGGAGGACCTGGTAGTCCAGTTTTCGTGGCTTTATTTTGTTTCCCATAGGGTTTATATTTGATTTCTGGTTAGGGGGGGGGAAAGCTCTGGGTCCTACGGTCCGTAGTGTGGCTGGCTCGGGTTCCCTCCTTCTGTTTGTTCCTTTTGGCCAGTCCTCCAGACCTATTTTTGTTTCCCGTTTCGTTTGTGTGAGCAAACGGCTGATTATCAATAAATGCTCGTTACCAAGTACCGGTTATTGCGTAGTCTTTCATGTTGCGGGTCTCAGCACGAGCCACTATACCGCGGAGTAGAGGTTGGGGCCGTAACAACATGTCCAAGACACTGTGAAATAGGCTACTTTGCACTTCAATGGAGTAATACAAAGTTAAAATGGGCATTTTCTTTGTTTTTCTTTGTTGATTGAGCTGATTGAATTGTGTAGTTATGGTAAAATCCCTGTTAACTAGTCAGATTTACAATCTATTATCGTATTATTTACATTTTTATATTTAGGCCTACAGTAAATTACTGGCTAATGTGTTGCATTACTTCTACAGTAAAAGTGTGAAAATACAGGTAATTACTGTAATTTATGTACAGCAAGATACCATAATACCACAGCTCTGTACTGCTATATCACAGTAATTCCATGGGCATGGCAACTGTAAAGTCACAGTATTTAGTTGTACTTACATTCTAATTTACTGTAGCATATATCTACAGTAAATTACTGTAAAAATATTTACAGTAAATTACTGTGAAATATTTAGTCAATTACTGTGAAATCCATGCAACTAGTAGCCAGTAATTTACTGTAATTTTACAGCCAAACATTTTACAGTGTAATACTCTGGGACAAGTAAATGTAAAATGTTTCTCAACTAAAAGTACTAAAGTATTAGCATTGGAATATACTTCAAATGCCAAAAGTAAAAGTACTCATTATGCAGATTGGCCCATTTCAGAATACTATAAACGTATGTTTATAATGATTATTGATGCATTAATGTGTTTATCACAGCTGGTAAATGTGCAGCTACATGTTTAATCACTTTATATACTGCAGAGTAGCTTGTGGATTTACTCCAGGTGTAACTAAAGTCTTATTTAAGTATTTATTATATTTCACATTATTAATCCAAACTTGCAAAGTAACTTTAGGTAGGCTATAAATAAATGTAGTAGGCTCTATAGTAAAACTTGTAAAAGTACAATATTAACCTCTGAATTGTAGTGGGGCAGAAATACAAAGTCGCACACAATTGAAATGTTAAATAAAGCACTAGTGTCTCAAAGTTGTATTCAAGTACAGTACTTGAGTAAATGTACTTAGTTACTTTACACCACTGATCACAGATAAGAGCTTCTCTCACTTTGTTAAACAGAAAGAAAGCTTCAAAGTTGAGCCACCCCGCGGGGAGAGACGTGAACTGCAGCGGCGGCTCAAAGCCCGGATGGAGGAGCAGCCATTGGGGAAGTGTACAGGGCTTAACGTAACTGAGGAGGGCTCTCTCTCTCTGGAATAATAAAGACAAAGTAAAAGACGACCGAGGGCAGAAATATCCAAGCTCTGAAAGCTCCAATCGGCGATACATAACGTTTACTTGAAAACCAGTTACAGGACTTGACTGATTTTTGGACACAAGTCTCCTAGGCGACAGACTTGAAGTGTGGAAGTTGGGATACGAGCACACAGCGGAAAATATACAGCTGAGCCTGCGCTACAACTGCTAGCCACACGCTAAGCGGCACAGCTAGCCACGGAGCTAACTGTAACTGAGCTGTGAACTTGCTTTCTAAATCACGGGGCTTGAAATCCAGTCACAAGCGCAGGCTCTGTGAGAATCCAGGGACTTGCTTAATGAATTATGTCTGCCACAAGCATTGACCCTCAGGTAGGAAAAACGATGTACATTGCCTGTAAAAAAGCTTGCAAGCTAGCTACCCGCTAACGATTTACTGGGCTATGGCTATCGCTCGGAAGTGCTAGCTTAGCCACCAACGTTGGCCGGTGCGTGTAGCTAGCTGGTTAGCTACATTCCGTTAAAAAGGTTAAATGTGTTTGATATACGTTGGAGAATAATGACATGCAGTTAAGTGTTGGCACATAAATGCATATGTTACTTAGACCAAATGTTTGTAACGCCAGCGTAGCTGGAAAAAACTCAGCACCTATGGCTGAAAAAGCTATGGTTAACATAATGAAACGGGTTCAATCTAACGTTACTCATTCAGATAATCTTCAACTTTTGTATTGAAGGTGGTACAATCACCGGTATTATTTCAAGAGTGATCCAGCTAACTAAGTTAAAAGCTGCATTCGTGCTATTGGCGTCTAAAAGGCCATTTTAAAACGGCTAGCGTTAGTTACGATAGCTAGCAAAGTTGTGCTTGATTTGACCAAAGTTGTAAACCAAATATGGCTTTTAACTAATGTAGCAAACGGTAAGTATCTTCATCTTTAACTGAAGAGTAACCTTAGGTAATTATTTTTTTTGCATTGCTTCTCTTCGTGAGGTAGTCGTAATGTTCATATTCTGAGCCATACATTGTTAACATTAGCGGCTGCACATAATGTGTGGAAAATCTCAATTTACTTAAATGAACCATGTCTCCTTTTCCCCCCTTTTATCATCCTACATTGATGCAGAGATCAAAGGGACAAGCATCTAAAGGTGAGTTGTTGTGTCACAGATGACTGAATTTGTTTGGATATATAGTCTGGGTACACATTCCCTGACTAAATCAGCATTGCATACAGTACACCAGCATTATGTGGAGTCTTTAGCCGTCTGTGATTTACACTACTGTCAAGACTAATATCTTTGGAACATCATTTGATATAATCTGCTGGCGCAAATGTTTCTACAAATGAAATGGTTTATGGGTGATGAATTAAAGCTCAGAGAAGCTTGGAGAGGTAACTCAAGTTTAATTATAAAAATTCTAACTATTACAATGAAATAATCAAAAAGTCACTAAATCTAGCTAGAAAGTATCCAAGTTAGCGACACTGATGTCACTAGGACATATTTTGACAGTGATGTGACAGCCACAGATACCATTAGATTTTTTTGGGTCAGAATTCTTAGTTATTGAGTCAGGTAGTTAAAAGTATTTCAATAATAACATGTTTCTAATACACATTACCCACCTCAGTTTTGATGAGCTATTATCTGTTCATTTGTTGTTCAGCAGAAATTGAAGCATACATTTTCAGACTTTATTGGGAATATGTTTTGCATAAGTGTGATATTAACAATCTCAAGATCAGGGGTTTAAATGTTGGGTGGCGACATACTGTAAGACCCATTGGAGGACAGCATCCGCCATGTCAAAGGTCTAATGAC
Organism: Gymnodraco acuticeps; assembly: GCF_902827175.1. Classification (NCBI taxonomy): domain Eukaryota; kingdom Metazoa; phylum Chordata; class Actinopteri; order Perciformes; family Bathydraconidae; genus Gymnodraco; species Gymnodraco acuticeps. The sequence continues at coordinate 2,247,725 of NW_022992284.1, forward strand.
TTTTAGGGAAAATATTTTCTCTGTTTACCAAAAGTATTCATGTTTTGGCTCCTCCTGTCTTGCATTTCCAAGTGGGTTTTAGCAAGACAAAGGTTTCTCCGTAATTGCCAGGCCATTGCCTCCCAGAACATCCCCGCCACCATTGGTGTATTAAATTGTGTTTGACTGGTAGAAATAGTCTGGTAAGGCAGAAAGGTACTACTGTATATAAATGTAATCCATTTACCATAATGCTTATGCTCATTTTTCCTTGCACACTTCTCTGATGCAATCTCTACTCTTTTTCCAGTCATATAAGTTAAGGCAATCTTTAATCTGCTGCTTGAGTATAACACGCTTAACCCCTGTATCTTTGAAAGTTGTGAATAAAGTTTTGTGATTTGGTATTGCAAAAATCTAGTGGACATTTCCTTTGAAGCATAATCTACTTTGCCAAATTGCCACTGTCCATACTTTTTTCAGGATATGTAAATGATATTCCCCAAAACGCTGGTTCTGTCTTGATTCTTAGCCTGTAATGGTACAGGATTGAGCACCTCCTACAGTTGTCCAGTCTCAGTCTTCCCTCAATGTCACCAGCAACCCCAGCTGTACATATTATTTTAATAGTAATTCATTGTTGTCAGTTCCTCACTAACGACAGTATTTGCAGTGCTGTAACAATGCTGTTATGGCCTTGTCATTGTTTTTATGATGTTAAAGTCATCTTGGATTTACTGCATTTGGTGAAGTGACAGGCAGGTCTTGACTTCGCTTCACCTGCAGGCCTGGCTGGCAGCAGGCTACGGGCTGACCTCCACCATAAGCTTTGCTTGACATGGCTCAGGGATTTGACATGTTTTGGAAGAACACATGGACTTATGGGCTGACAAGTTTGAATACTTTATCTGTGATTTACTCATTAGATAGATGAGGATTATAATTAAAATGTGTGTGCTGTGTTGAAGCTGACAATGCTTTTTTTTAATAGCATAATAATTTTAACCATTCAAATCTGTCACAACTTTATATCCAAACCTGGCAAGTTTGGCCCTGTGAAACAAACTGTTCAACTCAACAGGTCGTAGATAGTTAAATATGGGTTATTCAGTTATAAAACAAATCTGTCTTAAAAACTGAACATGTATATTTAAATGTACCTTCATGTACATTTGTTTTGTCTTTGCAGTGCAAAATGGTTCACTGCATCAAAAAGAGAATGTCCATGAAAATGACTTTGAGCCGTACCTCACTAGTCAATCAACTCAGGTAAAACTCAATATCCCTATCTTAAGACATTTTAGAAAATAAGATGTAAGAAATTATTATTGTTTTTTCTTAAATATCCGATATCAATGTGTCCTTCTAATTAGCATTAAGTTAGTCTCTCATGTTGAGTGAAAAGAGTTTTGTTTCAGTAATGGATCTGATTTTGAAAATTAAACTCCTGAGTCACATGTTAATGTTGTGGCTTTGCTGACCTTTATTCATCCAGAACAACAGCTACCAGTCCATCACCGACCCATATCTGTCCAGCTACTACGCCCCCTCCATTGGATTTCCGTATCCCCTCAGTGAGGCTCCCTGGTCTACAGGTGGGGACCCCCCTATTCCATACCTTACCCCCTATGGAGCCTTGAGTAATGGAGACCATCACTTCATGCCAGACACGGTGTTTGGCCAGCCGGGTGGCCTGGGAAGCAGCATCTACCCCCACAGGTTTAATTTTTTCCCTGAAAATCCTGCCTTCTCTGCCTGGGGCACAAGTGGCACCCAGGGCCAGCAGACTCAGAGTTCAGCCTACGGAGGAAGCTACAGCTACCCCCCCAGCTCCCTGGGGGGCACCCTGGTGCCTGATGGTCAGACGGGCTTTCACAGTGACACCCTCAACAAAGCCCCCGGTATGAACAGCCTGGAGCAAGGTATGATTGGCTTGAAGATCGGAGGGGATGTCACTGGCCAGGGCTCAGGAGTCAAGGCTGTGGGATCTGTGATCGGTGGCCCTGTAGTGGCAGCCACAGGGAACGGGGCCACACCTATTGGAATGCCACCCCCCAAACCCACCTCCTGGGCAGCCATTGCCAGCAAGCCCGCCAAGCCGCAGCAGATGAAAGCAAAGGTGAAGCCAGGAATGCAAGGTCCAGGAGGAGCTCTTCCCCCTCCACCCATCAAACACAACATGAACATCGGGACCTGGGAGAAGGGCCCGGTGACTAAAGTAGCCACAGCTCCAATGCAGCATCAGCAGCCTCTCGGCATGCCTCATGGCATGCAGCCTCAAGGCCACATGCAGCAGGGACCCATGCACCACCCTGCCCAGTCCATGGTGCAGCCCCAGATGCAGCAGATGACCTTACAGCACCACCATCACCAGCACCACCAGCCACCACCCCAACCCTACCAAAACCACACCCAGCCCCCACAACCCCAGACCCGTTGGGTTGCCCCACGCAACCGTAACCAAGGCTACGGGCAGGGCGGCCCTGGCCATGATGGTAGTGGTGTGATGGGTATGGTTGGTGGTGGGCACGGTGGCCCCCCAACTTTCCCCAGCCAGGGACCTGGTGCAGAGTCTCACCCCGTGCTGGATAAGCTGCGTGCCAACCACAGCTACAACCCCAAGGACTTTGAATGGAACCTGAAGAACGGCCGTGTTTTCATCATTAAGAGCTACTCCGAGGACGATATCCACCGCTCCATCAAGTACTCCATCTGGTGCAGCACCGAGCACGGCAACAAGCGGCTGGACTCAGCCTTCCGGGCCATGAATGCTAAAGGCCCCGTGTACCTCCTGTTCAGTGTCAATGGCAGCGGTCATTTCTGCGGTGTGGCAGAGATGCGGTCACCAGTGGACTATGGCACCAGTGCTGGTGTTTGGGCGCAGGACAAGTGGAAGGGCAAGTTTGACGTGGACTGGTTGTTTGTTAAGGACGTGCCTAATAGCCAGCTTCGCCACATCCGCCTGGAGAACAACGACAACAAGCCAGTGACCAACTCCCGCGACACCCAGGAAGTTCCTCTGGAGAAGGCGAAGCAGGTGCTCAAGATCATCGCCACCTACAAACACACCACCTCCATCTTTGATGACTTCTCCCATTATGAGAAGAGGCAGGAGGAGGAGGAGGAGGAGGTGAGCCAGGTGGGCACATTAATCTTACTGTTTTAACCTTTAATATACCAAAAATACACATTATACACCATTGATCAGAAAAACATTAACTGTTTAGTGTCTGATAATAATTCTTTTTTTTCTCCGTTTCTTCTTATTTGCTCCTCGACAGACTTTTGAACCTTCCCCTATACCCAACCGCTCTCGGTTGGATCAGGTAAGAACTTGTCATTAAAAAAATAAATACAAATTCAGACCGTTATTATTAATTGTGCTTGATTGAGTTGTTCAATCGGTAAGGGTGAAATGTATGATCATTTAAGTTTTGATCAAACTAAATGATGATATCTAGACCTTTATCAGAATGTCCTGCAGCTTGCTGTGCTGGTATGTGAAGTTTTAATGTCTAATATTGTTTTGTTTTTCTGCTTCTTTTTTTAAACAGGAGCGCCAAAACAGGAATAAACAATAGAAGACATTTATCCTTGGCTTGATCAACAGTTACACTAGGACTTTCGATCTAAGAGACAGAAGAATATGAAAAAGCAACCAAGCCCTTCATTTTTTTCTATTTAATTCTGGTGAATCTCTGCCATTGTTGAGACTTGTGCTTTTGTTGTCCCATGTACCACCCACTTCTTGTGCAGGGATAACAAGCTGATTTATTGTAACACCTAGCCACCACCACACTCTTTAGTTACGTTTTTTTTTTTAAAGAAATATTTTTCTTCCCGTTCCATCTCGTACTATTCTCTCACCAGACTGGTTTTCTCTCTCCGGCCCCGGCCCCCACCTCTTTCCAATTGAATCAGGGTTTGACTGCACCATGGAGAAAAATCTGCCACTTTATATTTCAGTACAATCAGGAACCAATGTGTCCTGCCCCTATTTGTCCATTTGGGGGCGACATTGCCATGCTTCAGCGGTTTAACTGTGCCAACAGGGTTGGAGGATCCCAAAGGCCATGTCGGACTTGGCGCTGTGCGATTATACAACTTCAATGGTTTATCTATTTTTCATTCAGATCCACAAAATCTCTATTTTTTTGGCTTACTACTGACAATTTTCATTTCAGAAACCTGTTTTCTGGAGCCTTAATGTTTTGTTCTCTAATTATTGGTGACTTTTCAAAAGAACTGCTCAAACAGTGACACTGCTGGAGAAATCAGGGATAGTGTGAAGTCACACGGGACTCGAAACATTTCTGAAGGAGGGATTGCTAAGGCCTCTGGGATAAAGAAATAATGGATGTGTCCTCCACAACCAGAACTCACCATTTTAGTCCAAAATTGTACTATTGACATCCCTCACACCCCTCTGCTTCGCTGTCTTTTTGATGTTTGTCTTGAAGGGGTCTTTTGTATGTTTCGTCAGGAGATTCTGCTTGTGTACGCAACCCAGTCTGAGAGAATTGACGCACCCACCATTTTAAATTGTTTTATAATCAGAATGATGTAACTGCTACATTGAATTAATTGTTGCTTTGCGTTTCTTGTTTCACAAATGGGGGGGAGGGTACACATGTTTGTCCATTCACCATCATTCTGTCTTAATCCTCTGTTTTTTCCCCTCTCAAATTTGGTTTTGCTAGGTCTATTATGTTGGTCGTAATGCTAAGCTTTAACGTAGGAGCCTATATATTGGAGAAAGCCTAAAAATGTATAACCTAAACATTAATGTAACTGATTTACTATCGAGTAAGAAAAAAATAAGAATGAAATGTGGTTTCTGTGTGTTTTTTGGTTGTTGCTAAACTAGTTTGTTCAAGACTGAAACCATTGATTATAGAGTACTTTCAGGTTTGTCAAGTCAACAGAAAAAAAGATTGGATAAAAAAAAAAAAGCTCTAATAAATGTGTGTCCATGCAAGGCAAGCTGCAATATAAAAGGTCTGCTAGATATTTAAAAACTATTATCCAACCTGCAGCTTGTCTGTAAGGTGAGAGTGGTGTCGTAAACGGTCATTCTTAAAGGACGGTGTCCCCCCTGTCCTTGTGTCCGTCATTTCAGAGCATTCAAAGCCAGAATGCAGTTTTTTAGTGAGTCTTGGATACCAGCCGGTCCTCTCCCTCCTGAGGTTCTCTGTTCAGTATTTGGTGGCTTGAGGTTATACCGAGCTGCAGGGGATCTGCTAATAGAAAACTCCATGTTCTGGGATCTTTTGGTCTTTCACTGTATTCGTGTTAGACTCGATGTTGCCTCATGGTAACCTGATCAAATATTCTGATCCCATTTCTCAACTTTCAGTTTGAGATATGTGACCTGAAAGAGATAACTGACAGTTGTGGCCTATAAGATCATTCACCGTACATTGTTTGGTCTTCAGATTATGTTAGACGGAGTATGTATTCTGATTTTCAGAAGTTAACCCCATTATTACATTGAGATGACAGAAGGTCACTCAAGTGTGTGTAGGAACCGTATGCTTCACAGCTGTATTTCCAGATGTGTGAAGCTGCGTTTTCTTTACATGGCCGGTTAAATCTAGGGATCTGAATTCTAACAAGATCCTTTTTCTCTTCCACCTCTTCTCCTTTTTACCTGCACTAATCAATAGCTAGGTTGATCCAAGCAATACGGTGAACGTGTTTGCCTTCACCGACACCGCTCTCTAACCGGCGCAGAGTCGGGGAGAAGCTGAAGGACGCCACCGAGTTGCAGCTGCCTTAGCCTCAGGAAGCTTGTACTGGTTGTGTTTATAGTACAGGGCTAGAGTGCATGTTAATGTCAGGAGATGTGTGTTGCAAAAGAGGGATGTCAGGTTAGCGAAAGTATATGTATAACACCGCAAAAGGATTAATGAAATGACATTTTAAATATCCATTGATTTATCTTATAGACCATAATTGTAGTGGGCATAACTTGTTTGAAAGATCTATCTTGGTTTTCTTTTTTAGAAGAAATCGAGCCTTAATAAACTGTCCATTTAGAAATGACTTTGTCTTGATCTCGTGAATTCTCTGTTGGTTCTCAACAGCCACCCACGGTGACCTTATACAAAGAAGGAGCTCTAGGGCAGCCCCAGTGCTTAAATGTCACTAAAAGGTTTTTCTCAGCTGGAATTGTTTTCCTCCTGTTGTCTTTTTTCATCACGTTACTACACTTGACTTTACACTGTATCTTTAAGTACTCTTATCAAAGCAGATCGCTGTTCCCAAGCTGCAGTCTACATCAGAATATGATGGAGCGTACAAATGGAAGAACGGTTAACGGTATTTAAATTGTTTTAAATCAATAGAAATGTGTATGTGCATCATATGTTTGTGCACATTAGCACATATAAGATTTAACATTTTCGTTACTTATTTCAAATTTAGAGAGGTTTTTCTTTTAAATTACTAAAAAACATAGTTTTAAATATGGGTATTTAGCTTGAGATGTCCTGTACACAGGTTTTTGACATTGAACATTGTAATATAATAGTTTTGGTTTTAAGGTTTACATAGAAAAATATGTTTAAACGCTTTTCAAAGGATTTCCTTCTCTTTCCTCGTCAGGAGCTCTCCATGGTGCTGATCTCCTGATTGCTGGGACCTGCTGGTGGGATTTTAAAGTCACATAATGAAGGTAAGAAAAACTGGAGTACAAACACAGCAGGTGATCTTATATAAAATGGTGGTGGAGTTTGACCTGTTTTGAATATGGGTGTAAACTAAAATACACTGAATGCCAAACCATGGTTTATACGCTTAAAGAAATAACCTTATCATCTTTGCTACAGATCACCAGTTATCATTTGTCATACCAGGTTCAAGTCTTCCTCGCAACATTTAAAAGGTTTTAATTTGCGTTATGTGAAAATAATTAACATGTTCTGCAAATACTGCATATATGGTGCAATGGAAACATCAAATAATCACAGGAGAATCACAAGCAGAAAACTCAGTGCAACTCAAGCTTTATTTGGTGTCCAATCATTACAAAGTGAAACATGCATTAAACACATTTCACACAATCATATTCAGAGAAAACTGTAAAATATAGATAAACATGACTAACAAAGACCCTATAATGATGATTGAATTCTTGATTTAAAAGACATTAAATGCATGTTATTTATAAAAAGATCCCTTTGCAGTTCAAATATGGGAACACATGTTCAAGTTGCATTGTGAAAAGTTTGGGTGATCAATGCTTAATTAAATACATTTTTAAAATGTTATGTTGACAATAAATAACCTAAAATGCACTGAGTGAAAAAATGATAATAGTACTTTGTCCTAATTCTCCTATTTCTGATTTGTTTGATTATATTTAGTTTTTTGGTTCTTTCTCAAAATATATGAGAACTGGTTGAAAACCAAAATGCTCTAAGTTTCATTGAACCAGTATTTGATGCAAACCAATTTTGTGGGTGATAACACTTGATAGAAAACTAATAGCCTATACTTATTTCCTTTTGGTCCTACGGCCTTCACTGGGCTACTGCTCCTCACATGCGGTGTCAGAAGGACGCCTGTAGGTGGCATTGAATCACTGACATGTCTATACGTTGAATGCTTCAGACTAAACACTGCAGGCAGCGTTAGAGTGAAGGCCTGAGGTTGGAGCCACACAGTGAAGGTGTGGTAGACTGTTGGCCTACTTTGGCTTATAAAATAAATGATTATAGTTGATACTCAACGTATGTTGACTTCTGTCACGTTTTGTAAAATATTTAACTTTCACAAAAGGGTTTGAATAGACTAATGACTGCGCACAGCCTACTGAATATGAGGAATTAGCATCAATGCATTAATAAAGATATTTCCATGATCACACTTTGCCTGTCTTATTCGCTTGAATAGTATACGCGTATTGATTATATTTATACTTCAAATTAGAATTACAATCCAACTTATAAATGTATTGACCTCGTGCCTGACCATAATGTTTACTCCGAAGATATGGAAAATATGTTCTTAAAATAAAACAAACATTTCGCCAAGTTAAAATCGTTTTCGAAGATAGGCAACTAAAAATGTAAGCGACTGCCGTAAGATTGGTTAAACCCCATAGCCATTGACCATTTGGCACAAGTCCAATTGTTTTCGTAAACCTGCATCGCTTTCTGTGCGAGGCGTTTTTCACTGTTTGGATAAAACATTGAAAAACAATCATTTCTGACAAAATATAAGATGTTAAAATTAACTAATGGTAACCTTTATACATGCTGTAACATCATATCAAAGTACGCATTGCGCTCACCCAGTGTACACACACACACACACACACACACACACACACACACACACACACACACACACACACACACACACACACACACACGTGACAGTACAGCAGTCAGCTTCATCCTGCTGCTGGTTGCAGCCAGGCCTACTACTAATGCTGCTGATGAAATGTATAAAAACCTGAAGCTGTAGATTCCTCTCTTGGCATTCACCGCGTGCCTTAATTGTATGGACATTAAATCAAGGTCCGCTGTGAACACGCAGAGTGACAACCCTTAAAGAAGCCCCCTCCTCAGCCTGCTGATGGCTGCAGAGTGAAGCCAGAGCCTCCAATCCTTCCTGACTTCCACGCGCTCAAACCTGCAGCATCTGCCGCCGTGTAGGACACACACACACACACACACACACACACACACACACACACACACACGACTGCGATTTAAGTACAGCTCCCGTGTCCGTGCGCACGCGCGCTCGGGCACACACACACTGGTATAATCTAAAGCCGATTTTGCAACACATTTGCGCGCACACGTGCATGTAGACATTTAAATCTAAAACCGATTTATAGCCTACACCAGCAGAAATGCGCGCGACCACTTTCTTCCCCTGCTCCTCTTTGGTTTGCTCGCAAATAATTATTGATATCACTGCGCCACAGCTCTGCGTTAAAACCAATCAGCATACAGCCCATCATCGAAGTATTGGAAGAAAATATATTTAAAAAACACTGTTATTAGCATAGCATTGTAAATCTGGTTGTGCGTCTTTTACCCTCTCTCAGCAGGTTACCTGGCACAGAATGACAGCTGAAGCCACACAGGCTCTCGCTTTGTCCTTTCTTAAAACCACTCAATGTACAACATTAGCCTGACCTGAAACACCAAGACAACAGTGAAAAGAGAAGAAAGCACAGATGGCAGCACGTCACAAAGCTATTTCTTTGAAGTCATACATCCCACTGCGAAGAGTAGGCTACTGTATTTTCCATTCAACTTGTCTTGAATGCAGTTCCCCGAATTGTCCACGATCAACGCCCTCGGACAAAACGCGCGATGCATCTTCTCTCCTCTAATGCAGTTGACAAACTACAAATTTTACATTTGGCTACTGCACATCTGGAGAAAAAAAATGCTGGTCGTTCTTCTATGCACCACACAGGCACTCTAGCGTATCCCTAAAGCTCGATTAGTCGGGAGGCTGATTTTCTCGTGCTAGAGGTGAGAGAAAAAAAGGTTTCTTCGTCTTCAGAAAGGTCCTCTCCACCAAAAGCCAGTGGGTTCCTTCTTTTTAATCTGACCCATTTCAGGCACAATCCAGCCCTGGATGCATGCCGCCTCTCTCGCTCTGCTCTCTCTCTCTTTCGGGCTGTGTGATCCACTGTCTCCCGGATTAGAGCGCCCCTCTCTTCCCATCCTAGACAATTGCGAGTCTCTGCTGATTGGGCTTCAGCGCAAAGGATTACATGGGCGCACAATGACGTCATGGCCCGGGGCCCAAGCCCCCCCTCCTCCCCTTCTTCTCCTCACCTCCCCCCATTAAAACCAAATCCTCATCAGCCTCAAATGTCCTTGAAACCACCGGCCTGACTTTCTGTAGCGCGTCATGCATGCATGCACCAGGGCAGACTACTGTGTAAAGATTAAAGTTGTAGCCAATGGGTGCCATTAACTAACTAATGCAATACTGCAAGCAAGGAAGCCACGGTTATTGCTGTCACTGTCACTTACATACACCTAAATATCAACACCTTGAAGGTTTTGCCTTGGCTGGTGCATACGTTTATTGCTGCTATGTTGCAGGCGTGTGTTAAATAAAAGGTGGACAGGTCCACCTGTGACCTGCTCTCTATGACCATTGTGACACAAACACAAGTCATAGCCCTTGGCCTAAACACTGAAATTATCCTAAAATGTAAAGGTGCTTACAAGGTGAAGGAATTATACTGCAAATGTAAGTAAGATTTTCTCATTTCGTTGTTGTAAATGTTTTAACTGTTCACAACATCCCTGTTGCAAACATGCCTTTAACAGCTCAGCTTTCTGGAGACGTTTTCTGCAACATCTAAATAGAACAGGATCTAAAGATTAGTGACTGTAGTCTTCTGAGGCCTGTGATCCCAGATGGTCCGAGCTAAAGCCATATGCTGCTGTAGTGTGCTTCATTACATATTTTGAGTAAAAGCTCAAGATGGAAATATACTATTAATGTGGTGCATTTTTAAGCTACACAGTATGACACGTGTACGTTCTGTAATGTATAGCATGCAGCTGCACTGTTGGAGAGAATTCCTTATAGTTTTATGATGTGATCAATTTGAGTAAATATAGTTTATTTGCATTCCCATATCTGACTAAGTAAGTATTTTACCATGGTTTTAAAAGTGTTAACTTGAGATTTTAGTATGACCTATATCTGACCTACATATTTATTAGCTCTTGCCAATGCATTCCTGTATTTCATTTTCAGAAATGGACTTACTTAAAAAGTAAGTATTTGGAGTTTCCCTGCCCATTTCGGTTTCAGATAATTTTCAATTATAATTAAATAATTGTATTTAAAATGTATTCTTCAATTGACAAACGTGTGAGTTAAGAGACCTGCCCTTTTTTTCAACAAAAAAAATATGTTTCTGCAAGTTGACCCAAATGTGGGCCTGCAGTCTGCAGCCCCTCCTAAATGTGTGTAATTTAACCAATTGATATTTGACCTAAAAAGTTAAGTTATAATCAATCTAAATGTATTCATAAAATGCATTTTAACGCCATTTCAATAAAATCCTACAGGAATATATCGATTTCTGTCCCGGAAGAAAATGTCATTGGATTTTCAAATATTTCTCCCTCCTTCTTGTGTCTACCTCCCACTGTTGGCGGAACAAAGAGATGGAGAGGAGGGACAGTCAGTGGTGTTTAGGATGAAACCGCTGCCATTCACTCTCGATAACTGAGCCTATAGACTCGCAAATGTGCTGTTTTTCAAACAAATACAATTATTAACTATTTAACAGGCGTGCCTATTGTCTCATTATAGCCTTTGTCGCAATCTACATCTCAAAACGAGCTTCCTGCATTTACATGAATGCAAGTCAATTGACTAATGCAAGTCATTTGTTAGGCCTATTGGTCTATTGGTTCCCCGTTGGCAGAAATGAGGAAACTGTAATAACCCAGCCTGCAGAGCGGCCACCTGCTACAGGAGAAGCGTCCTCAGTCCAAATATAGCCTATACTGATAAATCCACGCTGGCTTGGACTCAAAATCCTTTGTTTTGTCTTACTCTCATCCTTGCGGGTATCCTCCATCTATGCACCACGTCTTCCTTCCATTTTGTGCAACCGCGGGCCTTCGTCTTTGCAGAAAACGCAGCGGAAAAAACGCCTAACTTTAGTAGAAATGGCTCTCCGTGTGTCTCCACATGCAGGATGGAGCAGAGAGAGAGAGAGAGAGAGAGAGAATTGAATGGGAATTGAATTGCGGGAGCTTTTTCTCCCTCCGCGGAGCTGAGCGGCCTCCACATCTTAAGCTGAATGAAGGGGGAGTTGTCCCTGTGCATTACAATGACATTCAGGCACCATTCATTCAGCCACTGTCTAACGGTCTTTGGACAGCAAATGCACCCCCATCGGGGGGTCGCAGCCCCCTCATTACACCCCGAATCCCAACATGCAGCCCCCCACAATAGCCCCAACAAAAGAGAGAGGAGAGTCGGCCCCAGTTGTGCGGGCTGCGGCCCCTGGACTTTAGAGGTACGCTGGGAAAATATTCCTGTGCATTTGAATTGCTTTAAGGAACGTACCGCAGTGTAGTATCACAGGATTGGAAGCATTTCAAAATATATTAATGTTGTTTAGAATTGTTAACCAAATGTCTATGCGAAGCTCGGTCCTTCTGTAGGCCTACTGCAGGTAAAGCTTGGCTGACCGTTTATACGAATCGTTTAACTGTGTTAAAAATGCGCAAACAGCAAGTTGGCGCAAACAGCTGACTAGAAACATGGTGCACATATAGAGGTAAGCTGCAGGGTGAGACTCATACAGGACTGCGTACATTAAACAAATATCAGAGGAAATCACACGACGGATAGTGTATAGTTAATTTAAAGCAATACAGTTTAAAACATTGCGGTGCCCTTTATAATAAAAACATTCACAGAAACTATCGCTGAAAAATGATCAAACCATTACAAAAAACAATTAGAAGAATTTGAATCCTTGTCTCATAAAAAATGTATTTTTTACCTAAATGCATCGATCTGGAAACAAACATCAACAGCTCAACTCATACGCTCTCTGTCAAGTATGACAATTAAACCTTTCTGAATGAATTTTAATAATTGATTTCAACATAGCCTACACATAATTATAATACACGAAATGATAATAATAATAATAATAGAGCATAATAGTGGATATTGTTGGCAAAAATGTCCCGGTGTGGAAAGTCCACTTTCCCAGGGAAATCATACCGATTTCCGAAATGCTGTTGAAGGCCCGAATAGGCACAGCTGGGCATCTGCTTATGGGCCCATTCACCGGGAGGAGGGAGGAGAGAGGTCAGCGCTGCGGCCCGCGGGCAGCACCGCGCTATAAGCTCGTTATGCAGATACACAGCTTATACTTTACAACAGGCCTGCAACACAGCAAAAACACTCTGAACCCAAATCATTCAGCATCATCACGTGATCAGAAACGTTTGGGGGATCAATGCTTAATTAAATACATTTTTAAAATGTTATGTTGACATCTTAGATATTTATTTTATATTTAATAAGTTAGCTTCTTACTTACTTGTAAAATATGCATGTTGTGTTGTTGCAATTATTTTCCCTTTTTATATTTAGCATTAATTGCAGATAAACAGGCTTGAAACATTTTCAATTAGTGAAGGGCCCCAGCAAAAAACAAACAAAGGTATTGGCATGCTATTCTTAAAAGCAGGAAATTACCTTTAAAACATTGACTGAAGTTTATCAAAGAGAAAAGGAAGGAATCTCCGGTGCATTTTCTCGCCTAAACCGCCCACACTTTTATACTGGCTACTGCTACTTGTTTTGAGAGGCATATAAAGAGGTGTAATTTTGCAAACATTTCTTAAGTGCAGAGAGCCAGAAGGACCCTCCAGTATTGTCCAGGGAGAGAAAGAGAAACACGTTGACAAAGGAATCCATTGTTCCTGGCGAACAATTCAAGGGGCCTAGTAAGCTGTCCTCTACGATCAGGCAGCCGGCCGCTGATTTGAATGCAAGGGGCCCCTCCAAGGAGAAATGGTAATATATGGCAAGATATAACAAACAAGCCTATATTTAACCATGCAAGTCTGCTACCAAGTCCTGCACCCACATTTTACAGACACAGTAAGCTCAGGGAGGTGGAAGTTAGAAGAAAACTTTACTGTACGTTGGATACAATGTGTTAAACCTGCTCTGACAATAATTGATATTTTTTTAGGTAAAGCTAATGTGGTGGTCACAGGTAAGCTTATATTGATGCAGAAATATCACCTACAAATACATGTATTTATATTTTACATATTGTGTGTGCTACTAGAATATTGATTGTTATCTAAATGTAAATTAATTAGAATTTTCTATTACTATAATGTATTTTCTAAATGACTAATAATGCAAACTGGGTTGATAGAGTTAAAGCTCAGCTTACACCGTACCCCAGCCCAACCCATCTCTTTTTTGACAACCTTTTTTAACTAGTAATTATTTTCAAATTACTTTTAGCCTTTAATATTTTTGTGCAGTAAAAGATTCCATGATTCCCTTGTAATGTAATACAATTTAATTGTGTACACCTTTCAAAAAGCTACATTCAAGAGATAAAACATAAACAAATGTATACTCACATTAAGTCACACACAAATGCAAAAAAGGGCGTGTGTGTTCACATCAAAGTAGTTCTAAAAGTAATTTGAGCGCTGAGGAAAACTGCAGTTGTATGTTGGCCGCACAAAACCTGAAATCCTAGATGTCACAGTTCATCGTTTCACAATGAGAAAATATGCAATGGTTGAGAGATATACTGTCACTTATAATTCTCTAGAAAATAGACTGTCACACTCACACACATGCGCACACACACACACACACACACACACACACACACACAGACGCAGGTTTTAAACCCAAAAGCACCTTTGCTTGTGGACTAACATATCAATAATGTGAGACACTTGACCATCGAGGTAAACATCAGCACTAATGTGGGGGTCCTTGACTCTCTCTTATAAATGTCATGAGCTGTTTGCATTGATCTGTGTGTGACACAGCCAGTAGAAAAGGGCCATTATCTTGTCTGTTTCTGCATGTCTATTGTACGTTTGAAAGATTGTTGCATCTCAGATCTGTTTTGAACTCTCCATAAATGTGTGTTTGTTGGTTTGTATGCATATTTGATCTGAATATGTGTGTATTCACTGACAATAGATTGAAGCCCCAAATGGATACCTCCCAGAGTTAATGGTCGTATGAAGATATAGATTGGAGTGGTATTGCAGATCACACATATTGTTCCTCTGTGTAAGACAGTTGTGTGAATGAACGGCACATTTGATATATGAGAAGTGAAAAATTGACCCCAGTGTGTATTTGGGCGTATATCTGTACAGATGAGTCTTTCTTACACATTCTATCAGTGCATGCATGTTATCATTAGGCTGTACATTACTGAAGCTGCTCCTCTTCATGTACTCTAGTTGGAGTAGAGAGGTTAAACAGGAAATACTCTTGAACAGGACGCACTGAATAACTGCCTCTATATATATTCATTGCTAACTGTTGTAAATCAAGTCAAATGACTGTAGTACATTGCCAGCAAACCGTTTTTTTCTGTTTTTCACTGAGACAGAGAGCAGAGGTGACACCACTGCTGAGGTGAGTTTTACACAAATCCTGCATGTCAGCCGTTCACATGAAAACAAAGGCGCACGTTTAACCTCCCTTCAAATCGCTGCTCTTACTGACGCTCATTCATGTCCAGCTGATGCTGTTTTATAAGTGCATGTGGAGTAGCACAAAGTCCTTCTTTTACTCTTTCTGGCTTTGCCACACACAAACACACACAGCATGAAAACTTGTAACTATTAAATACAACCTTATGCACAGGCTTTCCCCATCCACACACTGTGACTAAACCTGGCTTTCGTCTCATATTCACAGTACAGCGCTCCTCCACGCCGTCAGTTAACCCTGCAATTAACCCGCACCTCAGCCAAACATCATTAGAGAGGGAGTGGAGGAGAGAGGAAGATTGAGGAAGACGGGAGACAGATAAATGGAGCAAGTGGGAAATTAAGTATTTTATGGCAAATTTAAACATGACAAACTGTAAATAAACAAAAAAGTGTTATAATTCTATTTATAATGTTTGCCTCCATTCATGCTGATTTGTTTTTTCATTTGTGTTATTTTGAAAAGTGTTATTTTTTTCTGAATGGCTTTACAGAACATATACAATTATATATTTTTTATTAAAAATGGATGTGCTACACTAACCATATAGCCTCACCCTGGTGACCTCTCCCACCCCCCACCCTTTTTTTATTTTGCAGATTGGGTAGGCCTCAGTCGAGAGGTTTGGGCGTTGGAGATTCAGAGAGGTTTTGCATACAGCTGTATTCATGTCTGGGGCAACTCCACGCACTGACTGAGGATCATTATGGAAATGTGATCAAACACAACATTTATATCATTTACTGCAATTTTTTTGTGTGTGTGTATGTAGGTTTTAACGCCAAGATAGTAAACATTTTAGAATTGCTGTAACATTGAAATGTAGAGCGGGGATTCTGTATGAGATGGTTGAAAGCTAAATGCTAAATATTATGTCTCTGTTGTGTATTGTAGGAGATACATCCAGAGAAACATCAGAATGGAGGTCAGGAGATGTTTCTTTACACCGTTCTTCATCACTGTAACTAAGGGCAGACAATGTGAGGGTGCAGCCTTCACAAAATATGGTAATGGCTTTATTCTCAAAACACTTCAGCTCTAAAATAAACTGACGGGTAATCATTTGTTTTGCAAGTCCAATATACACAGCCATTTTTAGATTCATTGTAAAAATTCACAGCTTGAAACATTATTTATAGAAACTACATCACAACCCATATTAAACAGTCTTCTAAATGTTACCATAAATCCCTTAAACCTAAGTTAATTTCATATCCTCAAGAACCTAATATGTTTGGATGATATAAATGCAGCGTGAGATAAGGTTGATGAGGTCGTACACCGAGGTGATGGTTCAGCCATTTTTTTCCTCCCTGTCCGCGGTCCGTATATTGGTACAGTGCGGCGTGCATTGTGTCTAGTGGGCATTGTGGAGTATCTGGGGGAACTGTTTAGTCCCCCATAAGAAGATTAGAGATGATTGGTTTTATTGACCGGCCTATGCCGCGGTTATCAGGGTGACTCTGAGAGCACCGAGCCACGCTTTTGTCTGGCCCTCATTGTTCTTCCCAGCCCAAGACCCTGCGCTGATATGAATTTGATATGACAGTAAAGTGCCAATTATGTACATACATGCAAGGCCGAGCTCCCTTTCAGCTCCGTGTGGAGGGGACAGGCAGGGAGGTGAGGAGGAGATAAGGTGACGGAATATCTTGAAGGGTTAGCGAGCGGGTCTCAAGGATAATTTGCTGCAAGAAGCTGAAGTCCGTTATTTTCCCGAGCCTCATATTGTCAATAAAACGCTGCCGTTGAAACATTGATGTTTGATAAAGAGGTTACGTGGGTGTGTTTGTTTCCACCAGCTAGCCTGTCATATCTTATCAGCTTCATCTGTGTTGGACTGATTATTGTCACGACTTCAAGGGGTTACTAAATTACAGAAAATATAAACATTACACTGGGTACATGATTTTATTTTATTTGTTAGATTTAATGATCTTTCACTTCACCTCCATTATTGCACTCTAACACACCAGAAGCGTAATTAGCCTATAGTTTATAAACTTATGTTAGATGTGTCTTCTCAACGAAAGCAAATCCCAATTAGGTATAGTTAGCATTACATGAATGATATACACTACACAGCTGGGTGGGTGTTTACATCTGCATTTGTGTACGGTATTTGTGTCACTGTCTGTGGACATTTCAAGTTGGAAGCAGTGTGTAAGTCCATTTCTAATTCCCTTTTATTCCCCTCTTCCTTTTTTCTCCCTCTTTTATGCACTTGTCTTGGAAAAAAGGTGTTAAATCATCTAAATCATTCCCTGGCTATTATATCCAATTAATGCCTCCTCATGGTGTTTTATTGTGTTATAAACTGCTATTGCTTGTGGTTCAGTAGACAAACACAATGTGTGCCGCCTGCCACCGGGGCTGGCTATGGCTGTGCTGGGGAGGGACAGAGGGGGACTTGGCCACTGCCCATGGGGGCCCTGGCCACTCTAAATCAGTTAGTTTTGGAGGAGATCCTAGTCGGCTTTTTAAGAGGGTCCATTATAGGCTTGTTAATGCCTCAGCCGAGGGGGAAACACTACTAACTGCACTCAATTCTCTATGCACTCAGTATCCTTCTCACTGACTCTCTTGCACACACACACACACGCCCATTTTCTTCTCCCCCTCGTGCTCCCTTCACTCGTGTGTTTCTTTTGAGACGTGTGAGCAACTGTGTGTTGTCTTCTCTGTGAATCCTGTGTGTTTCCAGCACACTCGACACACCCATCTCTGTCTCCTCTTCATGAATTTCATGGTTTGGCCTTCGCTAAGAGTAACACGATATAACAAAGTCTCCCAATTTCTTTCATTGATCTGTGTGCTCTGGGTCTGAATATGTCCTTTTGTGCACATATGCGAGTGCAGCTATGGCCGTGTGTGTGTGGTGTGTAAAATGTGTTAAGCAGATTGAGAGTTTCTTTGAAGATGTATTTTGGAGCCTGTAGGGGGGTATAGAAGTGTGTCATTGCATATTTAGGACAGTGTATGAGTGTCTTTTGAGGGAGTATGTGTGTGTGAAATTTTAATTCACACTATAAGTGTGAAGCAGCTTAGTTCATTTATCACCGCAAGGAGATACCCAGAGAGCCGTTTCCGCTCCCAGTAGGTCCTCTGTCACATCGAGCTCTGGAGGATCCTATAGCTGTTAAACCAGAAATCGCAAAGTTCACCCAGGAACAATTGCTTGTGTCAGTTCCCACTTCGTCTGCGGTTTCACCCATATGTATGCTCGGCTGTTATTTTCACTCACTTCCATTTCCCCGCTGCTTTATGTGTTTTCTCCTCCACCAAAGTGGTCACGGCGGCTTTGTTCTGCTCCTGGTAGAGCTATAGGCACCAACGTTTCCACACCTGAGGTGCAAGCTAATGTCCTCCATCTCCGCATTGTGAACTGTCGTCAAGGAAAGGTGCCTCTTGGTTGCCCTGGAAACCATGCCTCCCAGCGTGCTTTGTGTGAGTGACAGGAGGAAGGTGCGACAGAGTGAGAGCTTTGTGTGAATGGACATCTTGCAAACTGGACAAGCTCTTAAGGCTTTTCTATTCATCAGCTGAGCCTTAATAGCCGCTTTCACACCAAGTACTTTGCCGTACTTAGTGCCCAGCACTTAGTACCCCCATGGAACTAAGTACATTTACTTGTACTTACATTTTAGTTGTACTTTGAATTGTGTCCTGTGTACTGTACTGTAAAGCACTTTGTACATCCGTGTTGAGAAGGGTACTATATAAATAAAGTTTTACTTACTTACAGATCGCGTTCACACCCTGAGGTAAGATTACACAAATGAAGCCGCTGACGTCACTTCTTCTTCTTATACTTTGGGTTTACTGGCAGGCCGCAAACCACTTCACGGCGTATACTGCCGCCCAAAGTCCCCGGCCGGAAGTCCCCGGAGTTGGGGACTGGCTTCAGTAGAAGCTGCTGGGAGTCCCAGCAGCTTCTACTGAAGCCTTCCGAGTAAATCGCCAGAACGCCGACACCTCCTCATCTCCACCGCTCCCATGTTTTTTTTTGTGTTGCCATAAGTTATTCTCTCTCCGTTGGTGCGCAGGGCTAATGCTAATGCTAATGCCAGCGAATACAATGGCGGCTTCACAAAAACTTTTCAGAGTTTTACGGGGCGTGGTTTGCAATTCGCCCAGCCAATCGAAATTGGTACTTTTTTCTCCCCAGGATAGTACCACCTCTCTAGCAGGCACTACAAATGGGGGTAAAAGTTCTCGGAACTAAGTACTCTTTTTGGTGTGAACGCAAAATTCCAGGCACTAACGGAACTAAACGGGAAAATTACGGGGGAAAGTACTCCGGTGTGAACACGCTATTAATGTACCCAAGATCATTACTCGCATGTTTTTACATTGTGAAAAATATATTGCTATTAAATATATTAATATATATATATATATTATTTTCTGTTCTGTTCAAGAGTCTTTCCAAGGTGCTCAGTCCAAGCAGCCTTGTTCCTTCTCTTCCCACATTAAAATTCGTATTCTCTTCTGGGAAAGAAGTGTAAATTCGGCGACTCCAGCGGCAACATCATTTTGCTGTTGGGGGGGGGGGGAACGAGCAGGATAAATGGCTGCCATGATTGGTTACAGCAGTGGCAGCCTATGTTCTTCTCGCTCCCCTCTGAGCTTGCTCATGCGAGACGCTCCGAGAGTGTGTCCTCCTTGAAGAAGACATGTGTGTCTCTGCATATTTGTCCAGAGAACCTTCATATTATGTCAGTTTTCTTTTGTGTGAGTATAGGAAGTGTTCTTGACGTCTTTATAGTACATTTTGCACAGTAAAGAATAAATGCATGCAGGAGTGTGTGTGTGTGTGTGTGTGTGTGTGTGTGTGTGTGTGTGTGTGTGTGTGTGTGTGTGTGTGTGTGTGTGTGTGTGTGTGTGTGTGTGTGTGTGTGTGTGTGTGTGTGTGTGTGTGTGCAATCAACTACTCAATGTGTGTGTGCAGGGTTCAATCTCAGAAGCCAGATAAAGTGTGAAACCAATAACTGATAAAGTATCAGACAGCAGGCACTGCTTGTGGGCGACCTGGAAACGGACCTTTTCCTGAACATTTACCAGATAAGCAAAATCAGAAATAACTGTCTCCAGGGAGCACCGGTCAGGTCTCACTGATATCTAGTTTGACTTTCGGTGCGTTTTCAGTTTGCAGTGGTCTTTGCTGGACTTTTTGTTCATTAGAAATAGGTCTCGTTTTAATTATGATGCTCCTTTCATCCAAGGAGCTCAGAGTACAGCACTTCTCAAAGCACTCAACAGCGACACAATAATGAAGTAAGCCAAAATGTGAGTGGATAAAGTTGTTTATTTTTTAACTTCCTTTTTTAACACAAATCTTGAGGATGGCAACGCTTTAATCTTGCCTGTTCTTTCCTCCCTCTATCACTTTAACATATCCAATCTGATCATTTCGCTTGACTGTTATCGTGATTATAATTTGTGTATCAAATAAAATGTATTTTCAACCTTTTAAATAATTATTTGGGCTATTCTTTTAAATAATAGTACCAATATTTTATTTATATAGGCTATATGTTTTTATTGATTTACTTATTTATACATTTTTCTTGCCTTTTTATTTACATTAAAATAAATGCTTTTGGATTTGGGGCGTAAGGTAGGACTTGTTTTTTAAAATGTTATTGTTGTACTAATACATTTGTTTTTGTTTTTGTGCATGCATACCAAGTCTATACAAAAAAAAGCATTTACTTGACTGATAACACACCCTGCCCTGGACTTGTTATCCCCTGAACTCACATTTGAGAAACAAAAACAACAACATACACAATCAAGTGTGACTCCACCCCACACACACACACACACACACACACACACACACACACACACACACACACACACACACACACACACACACACACACACCACACACACACACACACACACACACACACACACACACACACACACAGCGCGCGCCTCACATTTTCCCACCCTATTATCATTATCACCATGTTATCACCACGTCGTCATTAGCTGCTTTAATGGTGTCTTGTTTTCCTGTTTCTAGCCTGTGTTGTGCCTTTAAATGTTTTTCTATCAGGTTTTGATTACCTTCGCTCAAGCTTCAGATGTGGTGCTTGCTGTGCGAAACAGTAATAACATATATTTCACCAGATACAGTTGATGCAGTGTTTGTTGTTGCACTAATGGGATGAATATTCTCTGAATTCATGAATCTATTAGTGACCATATATCCCCTGAACATATCCCAACCTACTTTTGTTTTCCTCTGCTTATCATCTTTTCTCCTAATTTTGGTTCAAATCTCTTCATCTGACCAGCCAAGGCTTTTCTCACTTAGTCTATTCCTGTCCTTCTGACCTCCAACTTCTTTTACCTCATCCTTCCTTATTTAGTGTCCTCTTATCATTTAGATTTGTATGCTCATTAGCCTACTTCTCTTCCTCTCCTCCCTTCTCCTGCATACCTCAGCAGCCTCTCCTTCCTGTCTGTCTGTGTTGGCATGAGCCTCCCTGGCTCTGCCCCGCCTGCCCGCACTTTATGCTGATTGGACCAGCTGTTCCACTTAAATTCACCATGGCAACCACAACCTGTCGCCTAGCAACCCGGCTCTTCTCCCTGATTCCTGCCAGTGTTCTCCACAGGCGGAGAGAGAAAGAGAGAAGAAGAGATTGAAAATTCCCTCAGATGTGTGTGTGTGTGTGTGTGTGTGTGTGTGTGTGTGTGTGTGTGTGTGTGTGTGTGTGTGTGTGTGTGTGTGTGTGTGTGTGTGTGTGTGTGTGTGTGTGTGTGTGTGTGTGTGTGTGTGTGTGTGTGTGTGACACATGAGTATATTTGGCTCCTCTTCTGTGAGTCAGAAGGAAATGTGTTGAGTGTGCTGATAAGATGGTTAAATGCAGACTGTGTTTGCATGTAGGCTAGAGGGACCTTCAGTTAACGCAGAGTCGGCCGGCAGGCAGAGATGTGTGTGTGTCTCTCGCTCTCTCTCCTTGTCTCCTGTTGACTGGACTTGTCCTCTCATGCGTGATGAGAGCAAGGGTACATGCAAGCTCATGCTAAAGAATTAATGGCGCTGCTGCTCTCAGAGGCCCTACTGTCAGAGTAGCCTCATGACCCACGCATACTAATCAGAAACTCCGGACACACACACACACACTAATCCAAACACACACACACGTACAAACACCAAAATGAGTTGAGTAGGCACTCTATGCTGGCATTTCGTTGTCCACCTAGGAAGATTAGCCAGTTGCTAATAGCCTTTCCTCCAGTCTGGGAACCAGTCCCATGGTCAGGTAATCCCACAGCTCATCCCCTGCAACATGAACTGTTATCCTGGGGAGAGCAGCAGGACGCTGCCCTCCACCTCTCATAATTGGATCTCATACACGTCCAAAGGTGTTTGTCGGGTTAGCTCTCACTTGGCCCCTGTCTCTTAGAAATGCTTACTTAATCTTACATTTATTAACTGCTGTATGCATTCTGCCACAGTCCCAGTGTGTATTTTAGTCATAACATTCACATCATTAAGTATGATTTTTCTTTTAATGTGTGTTCATGCCTTCATCACCTCTATGTAGAATGTATCCCTTCTTGCTGAGCAACTAAACGAGCAAACACAGATCATAGTGATAAATGAGCTATAAATGCAACATAGTTTCTTCATTAAGTAATACCAGGAACTGCCATATGTACTTGCCATTGTGTAGACTTATTAATTTGGAGGAAATTAAAAGGAAAATACTTATAGGTTTCTATGTATATGTTGGGCCAACAGGACAAATGCTCCTTGATATATATATTATATATATATGTATGTTACTAGCGACTGTATTGGGTTCCTTTTTTATTAAATATAAACATGTTTTACCTTGTCACTATTTGTAGTGGCAAGATTGTACTCAGACTTGCTGTGTTCCTGTGTTAAACGGTCAACACCAAGCAAACACTTCCCTAATAATTAGTGGAAGTATGACTTTTTCTTTCCCCTTGATCTTTTGATTGACTTTTAATACCTGCATTCACTCTCCTCCCGGCTCTTCTTCTCTCTTGCTGCTGTCGCTCTCTCAGGGTCTCTCTCAGATGAAAATCAGATATGACTTGTGTCTGATCTCAAGCTTCTAATGCATGTTTTTGTTGATTTATAGATAACCCTCCTGCTCACGTAATGTCAACACAGACTGCCTCAGCAATTACATGCTTTTGAACTCCTTATTTTCATCGACTTTCCCAAAACACTGCAGCCACAGGGTCAGAGATGCGTCACGGATAATGGCTGGTATCTTTTAAAGCTAATAACATGCACACCACGACACACTGGTGCTTGCTCAGACACTCAAACAGACCTCCAGTAAACACTCTGAAAAACAACACCTCTAAAAGGAAAGGACCTTGCTGTAAGTCATTTGCATGAGAGGGTACATGCATTGTCCATTAAAAGAATAGGATGAAGGGGAAACAAACCAAGGCTCTTATGCTAATTGAAATAGGTTTCCTGAGAGTCTGCCAGTTGGCCCTCCAGGATTTGAAGCAGCAGTGGGGCCCCTCGTGTCAAATGGGGCCCCAACACCAATCTGTCTGATTGGAAACCCCCAAGTACAAAACCCAGATGAACCACCCTCACACGAGGAGCTGGGATCTGAGGTGTCACACTTTGACCCTCTCAGTATGTCTGCTCCCTTCTGCAGAGGCTTGTTGTGCGTTCACCTTGACACTTTTGAGACTTTAAAAGCTCCGTAAAACAATTGTCTCCACTTTGTATGATGAGTGATGTGGTCCTACGCTGTTATGACATCTTCTTTCAAAGTTTGACCAGTTTCAGTTTATTTCAAAATATACATTTCTAGCCATTTTGAAGTGGGCAAGTCCCAGTTTGGAAAAAGGTGATTTCCATACACCAATCACCAACATTCAAACTAGACTCTCAGTTTGTTTTCTTACATAGACAGCACTGTTTTAGATAAGATGAAATAAAATAAGATAATGTACTTTATTAATCGCAATTTGGGAAATGTTTTTGTTGTATCAAATCTGATACAACCACAAGCCAACAACCTTGATGAAGCATATTAGCTGAGCGTTTGAGTGTTAAACTCTTAATTAAACCGATTTGTAAGGCCGTTGGACCTTCGTGCAGAGGCAGTTTCCGCAGCAGAGGAACACGCAGATTACACAGGGATTAGGTGCTGTAAACTCAAACGTTGCTCTGCCATGCTGAGGAATAAGTAAGGCTTGAGCAGAGACTATGATATTCACACTTGACTGTAAACACAGAGACAATATCCTTGAAAATAAAATAATTTCAAATACACATTGACTCTAACAACCCCCACTGGTGCAAAGAGAAACTGATAATTAAGAATATAGATTCCCACAGCACGTTAGCTTTCCTTTCAGTATAGAGCCTTATAAAAAGTTGTTTCGATCAAGCTCTTCTTCAGTCTATCCTTCTTTATCTACTGTTGACAGATAGTTGACCTTCCTCATCTCTCCTTTTTCTCTTGTGAGGGAGCGATAAAGGAAAAGCTCGGACTCTTGGAGGGTGTGCGGTGTTTGGTAGGATTGAGGATGATTATTTTTGGGGATGGGGAGCAGGTTGCCGGATGAAAACAGAGGTCCTGCCCTGCTTTAAGACTGCCTAAAGTGATGCTTTGATTTGCTGTGACAGTTGATCTTTATTATGAAATTCCATAATAGAAAATCGACCCTGTCCACTAAGCCTGGGACCTTATCTGTGGGCGTCTGCACTGGATGGAAGTGTGTGCGGACAATGTTTTTCAAAGAGATAATAAGGGTTGAAATCAGGAGACAAGAAATCAAACTACAGAAAAGTGCATCAATTTTTGCCCTTCTTTCTGCTATCAACATAGCGAAAAACCTTGAAATTGGAGCGCTAATATAATTATTGTTCGTGCTAGGGATGAGCTATATGCTAACATTTCAATTTCTCAGTCTGTTTGGTCCCTTGGGTCAGTGTGTGTGGGGAACAATGCTGCTGTTAGCCAGACTGCGTCCCTCCAGCAGGGCCTGATGATAAGGGGCCCTACATTTACCCACAAGTCTAGAGGACAATAGCAGTCTGGGGCCTGGTTGTCGTCTCGGCGGCCTCGATCTCCTTTGTCTGTGTGGATGTGTGAAGCTCCACTGACAGATGGCAGGGACATACTGCCATATCTGTTACCTTTCCGAGTAACGTGCAATATGTACTCTTTCCTAAAGACGACCGCAGAGAGCTGGCAGCTGTCCATCCCTCTGCACACCGCCCTGAAACACCAACAGCTCAATACATATTCAGCTGAGCAGGGACGTGCACAGACATTTTGGGGGGCAGGAGCTCAAGGGAGAAAAGGGGCACTTCCCATAATAATTTATAAAACAAAAAGTTAAAAATAGTTGCACATCTCTGACTTACTGACCCATTTATTTGAATACCCTCACACTCACGCAATTGTTTAATACTCAGCAGAATTCTACAAAAATAATCAGTTAACACAGAGACAATGGTCTTCTTTAGTATTCACTAAGCACAAGAGCAGACAACAAACTAGTACAATACCACGCACAATAAGGGGCACACTCTAGACTTAATTATCTCAAAGGGTCTGAATATCTCTAAGGTTGTGGTGACTGATGTTGCACTCTCTGACCATTCCTGTGTTTCTCTTTGAGAGCTCTATTTCTGTTCACAAAAATGTTCAAAAAGAGGTAACCACAAAGCGATATTTAACTGAAAATACTAGGGAAATGTTTACTCAGAATTTTTTCTTCCACACTTGCCCCTGCCAACATCTCAGTAAATGAGCTAGTAGATCATTTTAATACAAAAATTTAAAATGTTATAGATGCCATTGCTCCAACTAAGGTAAAGGAAGTGTCTGGCAAGAAAATATCTCCATGGAGAAAGGCCATGAGCGTGAAAACAGAAAAAAGAGAATGTCGAAAAGCTGAACGCAGGTGGCGAAAAACAAATCTCCAGGTTCACTTTGAAATCTATAAAGAGAGACTTGGCCTTTATCATTTGGAATTGAAAAACGCACGACAATCGTTCTTCTCTGACATCATTACCAAAAACAAAAACAACGCACGTGCCTTGTTTGCTACCGTCGACAGACTAACTAACCCCCCAGTGTCAGTAGCCTCTGAATTTCTATCCACCGCAATGATTTTGCCTCCTTTTTCACTGACAAAATTCAGAAAATCAGACAAGCAGTCAGTGCCTCTGCATCAGGAACAGCAAATGTGTTGTCTCTGTGTCCACTGTCCACTTAACATCAATTCAAACACCATGACACAATTTCATCAGATTAATGATAAAAACCTAGAGGACATTATACAACTTCTGAAATCCTCCTCCTGCTGCCTTGATATTATTCCAACAGGATTTTTCAAAGATGTTTTGCCTTGCATGGCCTCAGATCTACTTCATATAGTAAACAAATATCTTCACTCAGGTATTTTTCCACAGGCCCTGAAAACTGCAGTCATTAAACCGCTCTTAAAAAAGAATAATCTAGATGCTTCAGTAATGAACAATTACAGTCCCATATCAAACCTCCCATTTCTAGGTAAAATCATTGAAAAAGTAGTTTTTCAACAGTTGAGTAAATTCTTGCATTTAAATAACTGTTTTGATGTGTTCCAGTCAGGCTTTCGTCCAAACCACAGCACTGAGACTGCTCTTGTAAAGGTCTTTAATGACATCCACTTAAACACAGACAGTGGCAGAACTTCAGTGTTAGTATTATTAGATCTCAGTGCTGCGTTTGACACTGTTGACCACAACATATTACTAGACCGACTGGAAAACTGGGTGGGACTTTCGGAAACAGTTCTAAATTAGTTTGAATCCTACTTAAAAGGACAGAAACAACTTTGTTTCTATAGGTAAATACACATCTGAGTTGACAAATATGACATGTGGGGTTCCTCAAGGCTCCATCTTGGGGCCTCTTCTCTTTAACGTCTACATGCTACCACTGGCTCAGATAATGAAAAACAACAAAATAAGTTACCATAGCTATGCAGATGACACACACATTTACGTAACAATTTCACCAGGAGACTATGCTCCAATTCAAACACTGAGTAAGTGCATTGAACAAATCAATGACTGGATGTGTCAGAACTTTCTCCAATTAAACAAAGATAAAACTGAGGTAATGGTTTTTGGAGCCAAGTCAGAACGTATAAAAGTTAGCGCTGAGCTTCAGTCTGCAATGTTCAAAACAACAGATAAAGCCAGAAATCTAGGTGTAGTCATGGACTCTGACCTGAGTTTCAACAGTCACATTAAAACAGTTACTAAATCAGCCTACTATCACCTAAAGAATATATCTAGGATTAAAAGACTAATGTCACAGCAGGATTTGGAAAAACTTGTCCATGCTTTTATCTTCAGTAGACTGGACTACTGCAATGGTGTCTTCACAGGTCTCACTAAAACATCTATTAGGAAGCTGCAGCTGATTCAGAACGCTGCTGCTCGAGTCCTCACTAACACTAAGAAAGTGGATCACATGTTCTGAAGTCTTTACACTGGCTTCCTGTGTGTCAAAGAATAGATTTCAAAATACTGCTGCTGGTTTATAAAGCACTGAATGGTTTAGGCCCAAAATACATTTCTGACCTCCTGCTAAATTATGAACCATCCAGATCTCTCAGGTCTTCAGGGACTGGTCAGCTTTCTGTCCCCAGAGTCAGACATGGTAAAGCAGCGTTCAGTTATTATGCTCCAAATATCTGGAACAAACTCCCAGAAACCTGCAGGTCCGCTGCAACTCTGACTACTTTTAAATCCAGACTGAAGACTTTTCTTTTTGTCGCTGCTTTTAATTGAACTATTCATATCTTAGACTGCACTGTAACTTTTATCCATGTACTTTTTCTTTTAATGTTTAATTGAACTATTCATATCTTAAACTGCACTGTAACTTTTATCCATGTATTTTTTCTTTTAATGTTTATTTTATTAGCTTTTCTTTTTAATGACTGATTTTAGATGCCTTTTTCTTAATGTCTTTCATTTTTTGTAAAGCACTTTGAATTGCCTTGTGTTGAAAAGTGCTATATAAATAAACTTGCCTTGCCTTACAATTAATAGCTATTAAATGAGCAGCAAACTATACAAATTATGAAGTTACTGTTTAAGGAAATTACAGGCAAAAAGATCGTTATGTCTGAATGAATCTTTAGATATAAAGCTAATCTGCATTTAAACATAACATTTCCGGGGAAAATACTGACTTGACGTAAGTAACTATCTGGGGAAGTTGTGAGGTGCTATGTTTTTTATCCTTTTCACCTGCAATGCCTTGGTAACAGCATGCAAATGTACGCATTTTAATTAGACCTAGTTAACGCCTAATTTGCATATCGATGTGGTGATTGTGATGACGCCATTAGATACACATTGTACTGTATTCACCTGTAGTGTCTCCCCTTAAGTACAGTAGACCTAGCCTGTATGCCCATGATAAATTGCCTTAGCTAAACCTTGAGCTAACTTATCCATTAGCTGTACCCTACTTTAACTATATTTGTTTTTGTCTTTTGGCTAATTAGCTGTAAACTCGAGGCACTGGCAGTTTAGTCATTTGTTCATCTCCACTCACCTTCAAACAAGCCAAGAAAAGCCGGCATAACATGGGACTTTAAGGTGGGAGGTGCTGCTACCTGTCTGTCTGAAGTGACTGCCGATGACTGTCCGCACCGCTGTGCGCGAGTTGTGGACGGAGGCAGGGAGGGTATAGAGAGCATCGGAACTTCACAGTCTAATCTCCCGACCTGATATTTTAATTTTGTATTCAATCAATATATTTTTGGAAAGGGAAACTGTGCGCAAACAGCAGTATATATATATATTCATTTATTGGAAAACAAAATGGGAAAAAAAGCACCCCATAAAAAGGGCACTTTCTCTGGAGGAAGAAAAAGGGCAAGGGGCTCAAGCCCACTTTGATGTCTATGTGTGCACGGGCCTGCAGCTGAGGATAGTAAGGATGTTATGAATCCAAAGAGAGTCCTTCTTCAGGCTGCAGCAAAAATCCCATCGTAAAAAGACAATTCAAACATATTTATGGCTCATTTGAATATTCTATTTGCAGCCAGCGTTATTTTTGGTTTCTGTTGATCTTATTATTTTCTTGTTAAGGAAAAAAGTGATGCTGTATGCTTTGATATTTATATAAACCCAGTCCCCAGGGTGGCACTGTGCAGCACAGTAATACAAAATTGCATAACCCTATGTCATCTTTATTCAGAAAGTCTCACCTCCTCTCCTCTCGTTTCCTGTTACATGGGTACAAGTAATGGTAATTCCTTTAAGCCTCTAGACTGAATACTATCTGTAATAAGCAGCTATGATGGAAATACGTATCATGGATAAAGGGCAAGACTGAGAAAAATGCATTTATTTGATTTTATATGACTCACTGTAAAACACTACCAATAAATGTGTCTGCATGCTCTCTGTGTGCCTCCTCCTCCCCCTGTATGTGATTTATAATGGCGTAGTCTTAGCGAGGGCCTTTGGA